>NC_037668.1:192606189-192725253 GCF_003255815.1 Theropithecus gelada | reverse complement strand
AAATAAAAGAGGACACAAACAAATGGAAGAACATACCATGCTCATGGATAGGAAGAATCAATATCGTGAAAATGGCCATACTGCCCAAGGTAATTTATAGATTCAATGCCATCCCCATCAAGCTACCAATGAGTTTCTTCACAGAATTGGAAAAAACTGCTTTAAAGTTCATATGGAACCAAAAAAGAGCCCGCATTGCCAAGACAATCCTAAGTCAAAAGAACAAAGCTGGAGGCATCACGCTACCTGACTTCAAACTATACTACAAGGCTACAGTAACCAAAACAGCATGGTACTGATACCAAAACAGAAATATAGACCAATGGAACAAAACAGAGGCCTCAGAAATAATACCACACATCTACAGTCATCTGATCTTTGACAAATCTGTCAAAAACAAGAAATGGGGAAAGGATTCCCTATTTAATAAATGGTGCTGGGAAAATTGGCTAGCCATAAGTAGAAAGCTGAAACTGGATCCTTTCCTTACCCCTTATACGAAAATTAATTCAAGATGGATTAGAGACTTAAATGTTAGACCTAATACCAGAAAAACCCTAGAAGAAAACCTAGGTAATACCATTCAAGACATAGGCATGGGCAAGGACTTCATGTCTAAAACACCAAAAGCAATGGCAACAAAAGCCAAAATTGACAAATGGGATCTAATGAAACTAAAGAGCTTCTGCACAGCAAAAGAAACTACCATCAGAGTGAACAGGCAACCTACAGAATGGGAGAAAATTTTTGCAATCTACTCATCTGACAAAGGGCTAATATCCAGAACCTATAAAGAACTCAAATTTACAAGAAAAAAACAAACAACCCCATCAAAAAGTGGGCAAGAGACATAAACAGATATTTCTCAAAAGAAGACATGCATACAGCCAACAGACACATGAAAAAATGCTCATCATCACTGGCCATCAGAGAAATGCAAATCAAAACCACAATGAGATACCATCTCACACCAGTTAGAATGGCAATCATTAAAAAGTCAGGAAACAACAGGTGCTGGAGACGATGTGGAGAAATAGGAACACTTTTACACTGTTGCTGGGATTGTAAACTAGTTCAACCATTATGGAAAACAGTATGGCGATTCCTCAAGGATCTAGAACTAGATGTACCATATGACCCAGCCATCCCATTACTGGGGATATACCCAAAGGATTATAAACTATGCTGCTATAAAGACACATGCACAGGTATGTTTATTGTGGCACTATTCACAATAGCAAAGACTTGGAATCAACCTAAATGTCCATCGGTGACAGACTGGATTAAGAAAATGTGGCACATATACACCATGGAATACTATGCAGCCATAAAAAAGGATGAGTTTGTGTCCTTTGTAGGGACATGGATGCAGCTGGAAACCATCATTCTCAGCAAACTATCGAAGAACAGAAAACCAAACACCGCAGGTTGTCACTCATAGGTGGGAACTGAACAATGAGATCACTTGGACTCAGGTAGGGGAACATCACACACCGGGGCCTATCATGGGGATGGGGTAGGGGGGAGGGATTGCATTGGGAGTTATACCTGATGTAAATGACGAGTTGATGGGTGCAGTAGACCAACATGGCACAAGTATACATATGTAACAAACCTGCACGTTATGCACATGTACCCTACAACTTAAAGTATAATAATAATAAATTAAAAAAAAAGAAAAAATGCTCATCATCACTGGCCATCAGAGAAATACAAATCAAAACCACAATGAGATACCATCTCACACCAGTTAGAATGGTAATCATTAAAAAGTCAGGAAACAACAGGTGCTGGAGACGATGTGGAGAAATAGGAACACTTTTACACTGTTGCTGGGATTGTAAACTAGTTCAACCATTATTTCCATAATCACACACTGGGACCTATCCTGGGGAGGGGGGAGGGGGGAGGGATTGCATTGGGAGTTACACCTGATGTAAATGACGAGTTGATGGGTGCTGACGAGTTGATGGGTGCAGCACGCCATCATGGCACAAGTATACATATGTAATAAACCTGCACATTATGCACATGTACCCTAGAACTTAAGGTACAATAATAATATAAATAAATAAATAATAAAAACCTTCTATGAAGTCTGTGGATTTGTCTATTTTCCTTGCAGTTTTGCTAATTCTGTCTTATATTTTAATACTTACATTATTAGGTGCGTGCAAATTTAAAATTATTTCTTCATGGTAAGTTGAAACTTATTGAGCCTTCCTCTTTTTATCTCTAATAATGTTTTGACTTAAAGTTCACGTTGGCTAATATAGCTGCATCAGGTTTCTTTTCATTGTTTGCATGGTAGATATTTAGCATCATGTAATTTTAATCTTTTCACAGCCTCGTATTTTATATTTTATTCTCATATTTTATATTATCTCATGTAAACATCATATGTTTAAGTTTTTAAACCAAATTAATAATCTCTGTGTATATTAAAGCATTTAGTCCACTTACATTTAATGTTCTTAGTGATCAGTTTGGGTCTTAATATTTGCTGTCTCATTGTCATGCCTCTTCTGTGTTCTTTTATCACTCCTATTTGCCATCATTTGGATTGACTTTTTTTTTTTTTTTTTTTTTTTTGAGACGGAGTCTGGCTGTGTGGCCCAGGCTGGAGTGCAGTGGCACCATCTCGGCTCACTGCAAGCTCCGCCTCCTGGGTTCACGCCATTCTCCTGCCTTAGCCTCCCGAGTAGCTGGGACTACAGGCGCCCGCCACCGCACCCAGCTAATTTTTTGCATTTTTTAGTAGAGACAGGGTTTCACCGGGTTAGCCAGGATGGTCTCGATCTCCTGACCTCATGATCCGCCCACCTCGGCCTCCCAAAGTGCTGGGATTACAGGCGTGAGCCACCATGCCGGGCCCGGATTGACCATTTTTTATAATTTGCCTTTCTTTCCTGTGTATCCATCAAAGTCCAATCAGGAAACAGAAATCATACAGCCATTTGAGCTGGCAAGATTTAATATAAAGATGTATTAACTATAACAGGAGATTGAAGTAATATGGGATTTGCTAATAAGTTAAGAGAATGCTAAATTATACAGGAGTCAGATATAGATACAAGATAAAATGCAGTACCAATAAAAGGGAGGAGCCACTACTCCAGCGCTGTGAGAGTAAACAATAAACGAATAAATCTGAAGGACCCCTCTCCTTCACCAGGCTGAGATTCAAACCTCACTGGAGACAGCATGACCATAGCCCACTAGACAGTGGAGATGACCACTGAGGTCTTACTGGTGGAACTGGGAAGCCACCCTCTAGGGTGCAGATGAAGCATTTCATTGTGTTGAAAACCAGGCACTGGGGTGGGAGAGTAAGGTGTCCAGGAGGAAGTGCTGTGGGATACAAGAGTCAGCCAGGTGGAGCACACCAGAACCAGGAAGAGCCCCTTCCTCCTCCAGCATCTCTCCCACACCCTCTACTGATGAAGCTTACCATCATGCCAACTGGCAAGTGAGAAATGATCAGTTCCTCAAGCAGGGCAATAAAATGTGGATTTGGAGATGAGCAACAAATTGGTAATGGACACATCCTCTGATAGCTTTTTACTATTTTACTCCTTTTTGGTGGCTACTTTAGAAATTATAATAGGCATCCTTGAATTAGCAATGTCTAATATTTCTTGTTGCTTTCAACCTCTTCTGGCACTGAGCAAGGATCTTAAAACAGTTTAACTCCATTTACTTGATTCTGGCTTATATGCTACTTTTGTGACATGTATTAATTATCTGGTAAGTATACATTTGTGCATATCCATGATGATTTTCTTAGGATAAGTCTTAGAAGTAAAGTTGCTGTGTTGACGTGTCTAAAAAATTCTAAGGTTTTTCATGTATAGTACCATCCCTGCCTTCAGAAATACTGAAGAGCAACTGTGAGAGCCTCTATTTATCACCTTGACATAAGTTGTTAAAATTTTCTAAATTTCTCATTGCATTGGTGAAAATTGTCTATCAGCATTTCAATTTTCATTTCACCCGTTGCTTGAGACATTATGAATTTTTACTCATACAAACTGACTGCCTTTCTGTGTTGCCTTTTGTTGTATTTGTGTTTGAATGAATTTCCTGTCCTCTTCCCTTTTTTTAATTTCTTGTCTCTCTCTTTTTATTGATTAATGTGGGGCTTAAGATCAGTAATAGAATAACATCCTCCTTTTTCCTCTCTGAAATCCTAAACCAAGAGAGAAAATAGACAAAGACTCAAAAACAAATCAAATTATCAGCTTTCTTACTAATGAAGATAATGTTGAGGAAGCCAAATCGATTTCCTAAAAGTTTGCTTCTGAATTGATCAGACTTATCACCAGTCCCTCTCCCCCAGGCTCAGGCATAAACTGTGGGCCTCTTAATTCAGAAGACAGTTAAGTCTGTCATATGGAGAAGAAGAGACCAGAGTATCCCAGATGTGGGGGCTTATCTAAAATGGAAAAGAACCCAGAAGAGACTAAAACACACATGCTCACAGGGCCCCCAGCCAGCCCAAATGGCAAGTTTGTAGAAAGAAGTACCTGTTACACGTGGATCCAGGCCCTCAGGCTTGGGGACACCAACATCTTTGCCCTTTCCTCCAGGTAAATACTAGCTCTTTTCTAGGACACAATGCCTGCAGATTCAGCTGAGTTTCAGCCCCATTTGCAGGCACAGATGCACAGCCCTGAGCAAGTGGCAGCCCTGCATCACAATTCTTTCTCTCAATCTCCCCAAAGGTTTCAGAATGTAGCAGTGGACATTCCCTTCATTTTTCTACTAAATAGTTGAAAGTTCTACCTTAGTAATCAATGTCAGGATTTTGGGAGAAGGAGAAAATGGTCCCCCCTACATAAAAGATCTTGATACATTAAGGATATCAAGTCATTGCCCATTATACAATCTACTTTTTTCTTCTGATTTATCATTTGCCATCCAGTTTTTATGTGATGTTTTATATGGATATATTAGATATTTAGCATTTTAATAGAAAGTTTAAAGATAATAAATAATTCATTAGGAACATAAATAAAACCTAACATTCTCAATTGAATAAGGCAATTCAGTTTTGTTTTAAACTATATGCATGCTGTGTCTACTTGGCTTGAGAATTTTTTTGGAATATCAGATTTACAAATACCTTTAATTTTGCCACATCCTAAGCAGTAACACATTTAATTATAGTGGTATATTTTATCATCTCTCATATGTTAGTGATGCTTCATAGCTCTATTCTCCAAAAAATGTACAAGACACTCTTTATTTACAAGAAATTCTCCCAGTGCTTTAGATTTTCTCTGGGTTTTTCTTCTTTTTCTAAAGGAGCATACTCCTTTCAATAATCTCTCTGAGGATCCAAGATATTTTTATATAGATTATCAATATTTCAATAATCTCTCTGAGGATCCAAGATATTTTTATATAGATTATCAATATTTCTCTTAATTACTTGTCAATTTTCATCACTCATGGAAAGCGTATCTTCTCTCTTCATATATTATCCACACTTTTATAAAAAGGCCAAGCTCACACCTTATTTTGAACTGTCTAGTCACCTAGGTTTAGGTATACTTATTGTATGTAAATAGTAATATTTGAATTTTGTGCTTAGAGCCCAGCCTGGGAATACTTGTCTTATGATAGGGATATTTGAAATATTCATATTAGTTCCTCCAAGTGATATGTCAGATGTGACTACCATCATATTATTATATGCTTTCTATTTTTTTACTTCTTGCCTTTTCCCTAATATATAATCATACATTTTGCTGCATTGACTTGTATTAGGTTTTTCTTCTTTTCTAGTGATTTCTTAGTCATACGTTCTACATATCCTATTGTCATCTTTACATAATAAAAATTACAATAAATACACTTAAACCCACATTTCTAAATCAAAATCTAAAATGATTTCCATCTGTGAAATATGGTGACCTCCCCTTTGCCTGTCTCACAAACCTCTAACTGAATGTTCTGATCCCAGTGATTATTCTGTTTCTTCTTACATTACGTATCTAAGAACTACTGCATACATTTTGTTTTATAATCGTGGTAAAAATTCTAAAATTTACTACTTGTGATTTCTATTTTACACCATTTTTCCCATTCTTGAGCTCTTAATTTTGTTTCATTTCTCAGTCTACAAAACCATGAGAATACTTGCTAGTCCTCAAGCAGGCTACATATGCTACGGCCTCTGCTCACACTATTCTATCAGCCTTCAGTGCCCTCCATTTGATGATGTCCAACTTCCTTCTCTGTTTCCACAGCACACCCATTTTGCATACTTCTATTATCTAACGTGTTTCATTCTGTGCATGCATCACTGGAATTTGAGCTCCTTGAGAGCCATTACTTTCTCTGTAATCTCTATTTTCTTTCTATTATGTGGCACAGGCCCTGGAAGGCAAAAGATAGAGATGCAGTCACTGCTGAAAAAAGAAAACAATTAAGCTAAATTATTGAATATTTGATAATCAGGAAACTCCAGTATTTCTTTGCATCATGCTGCAATGCTGAACTTGTAGACAGAGACACAGAGGAAAGAGTGCTGAATGGCATCAGAGCTGGAGATACTAACCCCCTCAAAGAGCCATTCATCTGATAGTCAAAGCCACTCTCTCCCAAGTGAAGTACAATTGGTATAATGTTTGGCCATAGCACTGAACATTAGCTATGGCCACAGTTGAATGGTAGGAGAATTGGGGCAAGGGCAGCAGGGTGGACCAACACAGTGGAAACTCAAGGTGGAAGGTTTCAACAGTATGTAATGCCAAAGAAATATAAGGAACAATGAGAGATGAAAACAGAAAACAAGGTCATTAGAGACTAATATTTTTGTGTTCCACTTTTTACGTGTGACCTCAGTCTTCTCTGTGCTCTTCATCTGTGATTTGAAATTACCAAGATTTAGATCAATAAAAAATTCTGGCCAGCCTGAGTACTTGCTGAGTTAGGTCAATTAAGATATAAAATTCACTACAGTCACATGTATGGAATGGATGGTAAGAGGATTTTAAAAATCAGTCTGCTATTTCAATACCTCCCTATTTCAATCCCCATAAAAGCTGTTTCAATAAATCAGACATTCCATTTATTTCCTTATAGAATAAAAGTATTATCATCTTTAAGGGTAAAGTCTAGACATCAAAGAAAAAAGAATATCAGATAAAAAAGTCACAGGGGAGTTCTTCGTCTATTTGTGTTAACCACAGCTTGTTACTTCAATAAAAGACTACTGAAGATTTAGAAAACCCCATGAAATCATACTGCAACCATATGTGGAGGCAAAAAAAAGTATCATTCAAGTATACCCTAAATTGTAAGGACACACAATTAAAGGGAGGCTACTTTGCGTGAGAAAATGGAATCTTTGGCAATTTTCTAAGAGCAGGAAAGATACTTCTGTCTTTCTGGATTAATCATATTTAAACTTAGAGTTTGATCACTGAATAGCTTACCAAAATTGTGTCAGATTGTTTGTTTTGTTGCTGTTGAGTTGTTTGAATTCCTTAAATATTTTGGATATTAGCCCCTTAACAGATGGTTTGCAAATATTTTCTTCCAATCTATAGGTTGCCTTTTCCTTTTGTTGATTTTTTCCTTTGCTGTGCAGAAGCTTCGTAGTTTGATGTAGTCCCACTTGCTTATTTTTGCTTTTGCTGCCTGAGCTTTTGATTTCATATCAAAAGACTTGTTGTCAAGGCCTACGTCAAGCTTTTTTCTTGTTTTTTCCAGTAGTTTCATGGTTTTAGGTCTTGCATTTAAGATTTTAATCCATTTTGAGTTTATTGTATCTGATGTAGGATCAAATTCCAATTTTATTCTTTTGCATGTAGATATCCAGTTTACTCAACATGTGGATATCCAGTTTACTCAACACTGCTTATTCAAAAGACTACCCTTCCTCATTGTGTATGCTTAGCAACCTTGTCAAAAATAAGTTGACCATATATGCTTGAGATAAATATATTAATTACTTTAATTCTAGTAATCATCTCACTGTAGATATGTATGTCGAAACATCGTTTTCACCTTAAATGTACATAGCTTGTATTTAAATAAATTAATTTATAATAAAGGGGAAAACTTGGTTAGATGGGATGAAAAGATTGTACCAATTTTTTCTAAAATACTTTGTACTCAGAAGTTCCTCAATAACACAGAATATACAGAGATATTTCAAAACAAAGACTTTTTCCAAGTAAAAAAAACTTTAGATCTAGAAGAAAACTTGTGAAGCAACTTCCTGCCAGACCACACCATGATTACTTTATGTGTTAAAATAAACATCTACCAAGGATTTATTATATTTCAATGTGGTATGCATCAATGTTTCTCAAACCATCTGTGGTGAAAGGCCATTTTCCCCCAATCCATTATATATTTGCAAAATACAAGAAAAACAAATTAGTAGACCAAAAAAATGTGGTGGCTTTAGTTTTTTCATTTTAAATATTTTATTTATTTCTTAAAACTGACATGTAATCATGGTATTAGACAAAAGAAATTTTTACAAGGTCATATTTCTTAAAACTGACATGTAATTGTTGTACTAGACAAAAGAAATTTTTACAAGGTCATGGAGATTTTCTGCCATGTTCTCCTCTAAAAGCTTTGTTTTATCTTTAATATTTAGGACTATGATCCATCTGGAATAATGAAGATAGCCCAGATTCTTTGCTGCAGCTCTCATTGAGAGTCCCACCTCTGTGAATCTAGGCTAGTTTTAGTGACTTACATAACCAACAAAATGTTGCTTATATGTCATTCTGCGACTTCTGAAACTAGTCATAAAAATCGTTGCATTTTCTGGGCCTCTTGGAACCCTCTCTGGGAGCTTTGAGCTGCCATGTTAGAGGTCAAATAACTTGAGACCACTGTGCTGGAGAAGCCACGTATATGTTCTGGTGAACTGTTCCAACTGAGCCTAGACTTTAGGCATCTCTACCAAGGAGCCAGATACATGACTGCCCATCCACCAGCTGAATACCACCATCAACACCATGTTAAATATGTTCTATAAGTATACAATACAAATCCAAAGGAAACAGCATGATGATACCTGTATGGTAATCTGTATGGTCATTTGATTACTCAATACGCTTCTTGGCCTTTTGGCTAAGATCAAGTGTGATTACTATGCATATCTGGTGATGGTGCTAGGATTAACAATGGAGAGTCAAAGATATACCCTTATGTGTAACAATGGTCCTTCACCCCACCCAGGGGATGTCTTTAATTATTACATGTGTAATTAACAGTAGTATTTAAAAGAAAGAAACTAGATTAGAAAAAAAGGCATTTAATTTAAAATAGCAACAAAATATAATACTTAAGAAATAGTTTGAACAAAACATCCACATGAAGAAACTATAAAACCACAAAACCATACAAAAAAGCCCTGTAATGAATGGAAAGAAATATATTATTCCTGGATAGGAAAACCAAATTCTATTTTTAAAGTTCAATTCTGATACTAACTGTAGATTTTGACAAAATTCCAATTAAAGTATCAATAGGGTTTTTCAGTGAGAGAGGGCAATTTAAAAAATATTCTGATGTCCATCCCAGAGAAAAAATAGGCAATTATAGTGTTTTGAAAAGTTATCTCTGAAAAGTAAGAAATGTAAAGGGAAACTAACACCACCATCAGTACAAATTATAAATATTACAATAATTACGAATACTGGTAAATGTCATTAGGATAGAACAAATGGCTCAAAAATACACACCACACAAACTTTATAAAGGAAAGATCACAAATCACTGAGAAAGAAAAAAGGGCACTTCAACATGTAGTAGCTGGACAATTGGTTGGCCATTTGTAAATATATACATTTCCAGTCTTTATATTAGGCAAATAAAATTACTACCAATTGTTTAAAGAATTGGCTGGGTGCAGTGGCTCACGCCTGTAATCCCAACACTTTGGGAGGCCAAGGCGGGCAGATCACGAGGTCAGGAGTTCAAGAATAGCCTGACCAACATGGTGAAATGCCATCTCTACTAAAAATACAAAAAGTTAGCTGGGCGTGGTGGCACACGCCTGTAGTAGACACATAACTATAAAATCTCCAGATGAGGTCTGTTTCTCATTTTTAAATAGAAAACTCATTCTCTCCTTCTTCCCTTTCCTTCCTCTATGAACAATTCACTACTAAAGCCATTAGTTCACTAATAGAGCAGAGCAAGGTAGGCATTCTTAAGGTCAAGGATATGGGGGAAGAGAATGGAAAATTCTCAAAGGAAATTCAAATGATCAACAAAACATACTTTTCAAATTTCAACCTCATCAATATTTAATAATATGCATACTAAAATATTGGAATATATTTCTATATACCAGAAAAACTTTAATGGAAATACCTAGTTCTGGTAAGGGTAAGAAAGCAATAATTTATATGAATAGCTATAAAAACCTTTCAGAATGCAATTTGGCTATATGCATCAAAAGACTTAAAAATGTTTTGTACCAGAGAAGGTGTCCAAGATGACCGAATAGGAACAGCTCCAGTCTGCAGCTCCCAGCAAGACCAATGCAGAAGGTGGGTGATTTCTGCATTTCCAACTGAGATCAGGAGATTCCCTCATGTGCCTACACCACCAGGGTCCTAGGTCTCAAACACAAAACTGGACATTGTTTGGGCAGACACTGAGCTAGCTGCAGGAGTTTGTTTGTACCCCAGTGGCGCCTGAAAAACCAGTGAGAGAGAACCATTCACTGACCTGGAAAGGGGGCTGAAGCCAGGGAGCCAAGTGGTCTCACTCAGTGGGTCGCAATCCCATGGAGCCCAGAAAGATAAGAACCACTGGCTTGAAATTCTTACCACCAGCACAGAAGTCTGAAGTCAAGCTGGGACTACCGAGCGTGGTGGGGTGAGGAGTACTCGCCATTACAGAGTTTTAGTAGGCGGTTTTCCCCTGACAGTGCTAAGGGGTCTGGGAGGTTTGGACTGGGCAGAATTCACCACAGCACAGCAAAGAGACTGTGGCCAGACTGCTTCTCTAGATTCCCCCTCACTGGGCAGGGTATCTCTGAAGGAAAGGCAGCAGCCCCAGTCAGGGGCTTACAGATAAACCTATGATCTGCCTGCGACAGAGCACCTGGGGGAAGGGACGACCGTGGACACAGCTTCAGCGGATTTAATCTTTCGTACCTGCTGACTCTGAAGAGAGCAGCTGATCCTGACCAGGGTGATTCTCCCAGGACTGTGCACCAGCTCTGCTAAGGGACAGAGTGCCTCCTCAAGTGGGTCCCTGACCCCTATGCCTTCTGACTGGGAGAGACCTCCCAACAGCGGTTGACAGACACCTCATACAGGAGAGCTCCATCTGGAATCAGGCCGGTGCCCTTCTGGGATGAAGCTTCCAGAGAAAAGAGCAGGCAGCAATCTTTGCTGTTCTGCAGCCTCCACTGGTGATACCCAGGGAAACAGGGTCTGGAGTGGACCTCCAGCAAACTGAAGCAGACCTGCAGAAAAGGGGCCTGTTAGAAGAAAAACTAACAAACAGAAAGCAAGAACAGCAACATCAACAAAAAAGATCTCCCCCACAAAAACCCCATCCAAAGGTCATAAACCTCAAAGATCAAAGGTAGATAAATCCACAAAGATGAGGAAAAACCAGCATGAAATTCTAAAAATTCCAAAAACCAGAATGCCTCTTCTCCTCTAAATGATCGCAACTCCTCTCCCCCAAATGATCGCAACTCCTCTTCATCGAGGGCACAAAACTGGATGGAGATACCAAAACCTGGCAGAGACACACAACAAAAAAGAAAATTTCAGGCCAATATCCCTGATGAACATGGATACAAAAATCCTCAATAAAATACTGGCAAACTGAATTCAACAGGACATCAAAAAGCTTATTCACCACGATCAAGCCAGCTTCATCCCTGGGATGCAAGGCTGGTTCAACATACGCAAATCAATAAATGTAATCCATTACATAAACAGAACCAACGACAAAAACCACATGATAATCTCAATAGATGCAGAAAAGGCCTTCGACAAAATTCAACATCCCTTCATGCTGAAAACTCTCAATAAACTAGGTATTGATGAAACATATCTCAAAATAATAAGAGCTATTTATGACAAACCCATGGCAAATATCATGGCATTGGGCAAAAGCTAGAAGCATTCCCTTTGAAAACCGGCACAAGACAAGGATGCCCTCTCTCACCACTCCTATTCAACATAGTATTGGAAGTTCTGGCCAGAGCAATCAGGCGAGAGAAAGAGATAAAGGGTATTCAAATAGGAAGAAAGGAAGTCAAATTGTCTCTGTTTGCAGATGACATGATAGTATATTTAGAAAACCCCATCATCTCAGCCCAAAAACTCCTTAAACTGATAAGGAACTTCAGCAAAGTCTCAGGATTCAGAATCAATGTGCAAAAATCACAAGCATTCCTATACGCTAATAATAGAGAGCCAACTCATGAGTGAACTCTCATTCACAAGTGCTACAAAGAGAATAAAATACCTAGGAATACACTTATAAGGGACGTGAAGGACCTCTTCAAGGAGAACTACAAATCACTGCTCAAGGAAATAAGAGAGGACACAAACAAATGGAAAAACATTTCATGCTCGTGGATAGGAAGAATCAATATTGTGAAGATGGCCATGCTGCCCAAAGTAATTTATAGATTCATTGCTATTCCCAATAAACTACCAGTGGCTTTCTTCACAGAATTAGAAAAAAAACTACTTTAAATTTCATATGAAACCAAAAAAGAGCCCACATAGCCAAGAAAATCCTAAGCAAAAAGAACAAAGCTGGAGGCATCGTGCTACCTGACTTCAAACTACACTACAAGGCTACAGTATCAAAAACAGCATGGTACTGGTACCAAAACAGATGTATAGACCAATGGAACAGAACAGAGGCCTCAGAAATAACACCACACATCTACAAACATCTGATCTTTGACAAATCTGACAGAAACAAGCAATGGGGAAAGGATTCCCTATTTAATAAATGGTGTTAGGAAAACCGGCTAGCCATATGCAGAAAACTGAAATCAGCAGGATATCTTTACACCTTATACAAAAATTAATTCAAGATGGATTAAAGATTTAAATGTAAAACCCAAAACCCTAAAAACCCTAGAAGAAAACCTAGGCAATACCATTCAGGACATAGGCATGGGCAAGGACTTCATGACTAAAACACCAAAAGCAGTGGCAACAAAAGCCAAAATTGACAAATGGGATCTAGTTAAACTAAAGAGCTTCTGCACAGCAAAAGAAACTATCATCAGAATGAACAGGCAACCTGCAGAGTGGGAGAAAATTTTTGCAATATACCCATCTGACAAAAGTCTAATATCCAGAATCTACAAAGAACTTAAACAAATTTACAAAAAAAAAAAAAAAAACCCATCAAAAAGTGGGCAAAGGATATAAACAGACACTTCTCAAGAGAAGAGATTTATGCAGGCAATAGATATAAAAA
This sequence comes from Theropithecus gelada, assembly GCF_003255815.1. Lineage (NCBI taxonomy): Eukaryota > Metazoa > Chordata > Mammalia > Primates > Cercopithecidae > Theropithecus > Theropithecus gelada. Next base: position 192,711,801 of record NC_037668.1, on the reverse strand, counting down.
AGACTCACCATCACTGGTCATTAGAGAAATGGAACTCAAAACCACAATGAGATACCATCTTACGCTAGTCAGAATGGTGATTATTAAAAAGTCAGGAAACAAGAGATGCTGGAGAGGATGTGGAGAAATAGGAATGCTTTTACACTGTTGGTAGGAGTGTAAATTAGTTCAACCATTGTGGAAGACAATGTGGTGATTCCTCAGCGATCTGGAACCAGTAATACCATTTGACCTAGCAATCCCATTACTGAGTATATACCCAAAGGATTATAAATCATTCTACTATAAAGGCCCATGCACACGTATGTTTATTGCAGCACTATTTACAATAGCAAAGACTTGGAACCAACCCAAATGCCCATTAATAATAGACTGGATAAAGAAAATGTGGCACATATACACCCATAGAATACTATGCAGTCATAAAAAAGAATGAGTTCATGTCCTTTGCAGGGACGTGGATGATGCTGGAAGCCATCATTCTCAGCAAACTAACACAGGAACAGAAAACCAAACACCACATGTTCTCACTCATAAGTGGGAGTTGAACAATGAGAACCTGGATACACAGAGGGAAACGTCTAGGTTTTAAGCCCCATATGCATTAGCTGTTAGGGGGCAGGGGGCAAGGGAAGGGAGAGCATTAGGGCAAATAGCTAAGGCATGTGGGGCTTAAAACCTAGAAGATGGGTTGATAGGTGTAGCAAACCACCATGGCACAAGTATACCTATGTAACAAATCTGCACATTCTGCACATGCATCCCAGAACTTAAAGTAAAATAAAAATAAATAAATAAATAAACTGTTAGAAGAAAACGTAGATGTATTTTGTCATGACTTTGGTTTAGTCCATTTTTCTCTGTGTTATGATACCAAAAACCCAAACAGCTAAAGAAAAAAAAACAGATAAATTAAACTTCAATTTAATTAAAATTAGAAACTTTTGTGCTTCAGAAAAAAAAAATGTTTTGTACCTTAAAAATGTTTTTTGCCTTTTGGCCCAGTAATTCCACACATGGAAAGCCATTTTAACTAAAGATGATGAAATACTAATGAAAATTGCCTTCTATGTAAATATGTTCACTGCAGCATTTTTGTAACATCAAAAATATTGGAAAGCAACTCAAGTGCCCAATAACAGATAAACAATTATACAAAGTGTAGGGTATCTACTAAATAAACTATTATGCATCTTTTTAAAATTATGCCTGAACGAACAACAAAAATGCTTATGTTGTAATATTAAAGTACAGTTGTCCCTCTGTATCCTTTGGGGATTGGTTCCAGGACCTCCCAGTGACACCAGAATTCACAGATGCTCAAGTCCTTGATATAAAATGGCATTGTATTTGCATATAACATATGTACATCCTCTCATATACTTTAAATCATGTCTAGATTACCTATACTACCTAATACAATGGAAATTGTATGTAAATACTTGTTATACTGTATTGTCTAGGGAATGACGATGACAAGGAAAAATAGCCTGTACATGTTCAGTGCAGATGCAATTTTTTTTAAATACTTTTTATCTATAGTTGGTTGAACCAACAGATGCAAAGCCCATGGTTAAGGAGGGTCAACTACAAAAGCAGAGTGAAAACAGAGAATGTACTGTGGTTATAATAATGTATAAAATACCAAAAAAAAGAAAAGCAATACAAAATTAGATATAGTTGTCTATTAGGGCATGGTTTTAGGGGATTTTTTTCACCTCATATACAAGTGGAAAACAAACTTAACAACTGTAACAAACTTCATGTAACATGAGCACCTTCTTCAGTTCAATAGGCAATTATTGAGACCCAATAGATGTTAGGCAGTAGGAGAGGTTCTGTTATCTGTAAACAGTCTTCTGTGTTACCGCTAAGAAATTTCAAGAAGAAACATGTGTTTTTTTTTAATCATGAGACATTTGAGTCTCAACCACAAAAAAAAAAAAAAGCGCAGGAACATTTTACTGAGATATACCAGACTCAACAATTTAGTTGTGCACTTCCTTAAAAATGCCGGCATCATCACCTGTAGTCTAGACGCTTTTCCCAAAATAAATGTAATCAGTGATGCATAAACTCTACCCTTTCTCCAGTCATTTGTGTAATGTAAACAGATCAGCGCCTGTCCATAGGATTTGTTCAGGCCATAGGGGAGTAACGCTGGTACTTTCAAAAATAAAACCACAAATTAAAAATATAAAAAATAAATAAATCCAATCTGGAGAAAAATAGGGAAATCCTCAAATAGCAACCCATCTTGTTGACTAGAAATGTTCATAAGTGTTCAAAAGCAATTCAACATACTCAAAAATAATCATTACTATTAATGTTAATTAATATTGGTATTAATGATGCTTTCACTAATTTTTACTTTTATTTCACATCACTATTTTAATACTAAGTATTAATTAATAATTGACAATATTAATTACGTATTATATATTGTTATGTTTTTGTTAATAAATTATATTGATGCTAAGTTAATATTAATATGGTTGCACATAATTTTTTCATTAGTTTTCACAAAATAATTAATACCTAATTTTATAAGTGATAAAACTGAGGTTCAAAGAGGCTACATAATTTGCAAAATGTCCAGCATCTGGAAAAGGTCAAAGCATTTTCTAACAGAAAAAGCAGATGTTGCCAACTTGCTAAATCATATCCTGTGCTTCAGCACCCTGCCTCCCTGAAAAACTGAAGCTCCTGAAATACAGTAGAGCACAAAGTAGGTCCTAACTGGATATTAATAATTATTAATTATGACTAACAATGTGGTTCCAAAATCATGAATTTTAAATCTGATATCTAAGCATAGTGAAAGTTCATTGCAAAGGAGAAGAAATATAGATATGAAAAGATGTGTTTTAATCTAGTTACCAAAATGTCAAACTTCAGTATATTCTTACCCCTACTTAGCAAATTATAGTTCTTTACCTCCAGATACCAATTTAAAATAATATACTTCTTTCTTCTTCTTTTTTTTTTTTGAGACAGTTTCGCTCTTGTCGCCCAGGCTGGAATGCAATGGCACGATCTTGGTTCACTGCAACCTCCACCTCCCAGGTTCAAGCGATTCTCCTGCCACAGCCTCCTGAGTAGCTGGGATTACAGGCACCTGCCACCACGCCCAGCTAATTTTTGTATTTTTAGTGGAGACGAGGTTTCACGATGTTGACCAGGCTGATCTCGAACTCCTGACCTCAGGTGATCCGCCTGCCTCAGCCTCCCAAAGTGCTAGGATTACAGGGATGAGCCACTGTGCCCAGCCTTCTTCTTTTCAAAACACAGAAAGTAGAAGATTTATAGTCTCAGAAATGTTGTGCCTTTCAAACTCGTATTTCAGTACTTCCAGTTTTCAGATCGAGTCTCAATAACAATTACTGCAAACTTCTGTTTTTAAAAGCAGTATTGTATTTTGGTTTTCTTGGGAAACACCACTGGGAAGGTACATACACACTGTTATCACAATGACGCATCTTCAAGAGGAAGTGAACACCTTTTATTAGGACGTGAAAGATTTGGAAACCTTAGTAGTCAAAAATAAAACTAGGCACTTCAGAAAGGAAATCTAAATTACTTTCCTTTCAAAAGGACTAAATGAAAGGTCATCAAAATAAAGTTAAGAGCCAACATATGAAAATAGCAAAGTGGTTAATGGTGTCCCTTCGTCAAAACTTTTGAAATTTAACAAAGATTTTTGTTCTTCAACTCAAAATTGGCATCTCCTTCCGGAGGCAAGTTACTATCACTTTTACTTACTTATCTCTAGGAGCCTTAAGATAAAGAGAAAAAGTCTGCAGTCAGAAGATATGAGTTCCGTTTCTTTTCCTGCCACTTGACCAACTGTGTAAAATAGAGAAAAGAACAGATTTCTGCCTGATTCACAAAGCTATAATGTCACTCCGACATGATAACAGGTGAAACTGCTTTGCAAATAACAAAGCTCAAGATCAGTGGTTCTGAAATGCTTTTGTTCCCAGGACATATTGGTCAATATCTGGAGACATTTTTGGTTGTCATATCTCAGAGTGCAGGTGCTACTTGGCACCTGGTCCAGTGGATCTAGTAACTGGATCTAGTGGTCCAGGCCAGGGGTGCTGCTTAACATCCTACAATGTACAGGACAGCTTCTTACAACAAAAAAAATTACCCAGCCCAAATGCCAATAGTGATAAGGTTGAGAAACCCTGCCTTAGACAAATGTAAGCTACTCCCAGCTTCTCAAGCAATGTCTGGGGCCTAGGGACATCTCCTAGGTATGCCTGAATGACTGTAATCCTGAGAGGAAGTTCACTGTCCTCTGATTCAGCTCCTCTCACTCAGCAAGAGTGAGGAAGGAAAGTAGTCCTTCCCTTTCTGTCCTAGCCCATAGCCCCAGGAGTGAGTTGCTGCACAAGGGCTGAGGCAAAGACTAAGAAACCCTTGTCTGACTCAAACTTACTAACACTCACTTTCCCTAGCTGCCTTCCTGGGAAACCAACTGGTCAAAAACATGCTCTCCAAATGGATTGAATGTGTAGCTACTCGGGAGGCTGAGGCAGGAGAATTCCTTGAACCCAGGAGGCGGAGGATGCAGTGAGCTGAGACGTGCCATTGCACTCCAGCCTGGGTGACAGAGCAAGACTCTGTCTCTAAATTAATTAATTAATTAAAATAAAATAAACATTTGTTGGGCTGGGTGCAGTGGCTCACATCTGTAATCCCAGCACTTTGGGAAGCCAAGGCAGGGGATCACGAGCTCAGGAGTTAAAGACCTGCCTGATCAATATGGTGAGATCCCATCTCTACTAAAAATACAAAAAATTAGCCATGCGTGGTGGCATGCACCTGTAGTCCTAGCTACTCAGAAGGCTGAGGCAGGAGAATCCCTTGAACCTGGGAGGCAGTGAACCAAGATCAGTCCACTGCACTCCAGCCTGGCGAGAGAGCAAGACTCCGTCTCCAAAAAATAAATAAATACACAAATAAACATTTGTTGCACATCCACTTGCTTTCCATTGAGGAGGATATAGAAAATATACATCTCTTGTTTAGTAGATAAAATCTCTGCCATCACCATCTACAAGTTTAGAATTTAGTAAATGACACAACACAAATAACCAGTAAAGAATCCCAGACAATTCTGTTCATTCAAAATTACATGTGATATCATGCAGTGGCCAGGATAAAGATATGGATCAGAAGAAATGGAAGGGTCTTCAGGACACAAGGGGCAACAAAGGAAGGGTGGTTAGGGTAGGTGTAGTTAATTGTATGTTTCAATATGACTGGGCACAGGGTACACAGATATTCTGGCAAGCCTTATTCTGGGTGTGTCTGTGAGGGTGCTTCTGGATAAATTAACACTTGAGTTAGTAGTCTGAATAAAGCAAATTGCCCTCCCTAATGTGGACGGGCCCCATCCAATCAGCTGAAGGCCTGAAAAAAACATAAAAGCGGACCCTCTTGCAAGTCAGAAGGAATTCTCCCTACCTGCTGCCTTCACGTTGAGACATCGGTTTTTCCCATTTCCAGATTCTGCTATAGACTGAATGTTGGTATCCCCCAAAACTCATGTGCTGAAGTCCTAACCCATAATATGATGGTCTTTGGAGGTGGGGCCTTTGAGAGGGTATTAAATGAGATCATGTGGATGCGGCCCCCATGATGGGAATAGTGTTCTATTCCCATCATAAGAAGAGGAGATAAGAAGAGGAGAAACCAGAACCCCTCTCCCTCCAACTCGTGAGGACACAGCCAGAAGGCAGCCACCTACAAGCCAACAAGAGGTCTCTCAGCAGAACCCTACCATTCAGGAACCCTGATCTCAGACTTTCAGCCACCAGAAGAGTGAGAAAAAATTTCTGTTGTCTAAACCACACAGTCTATGGTATTTTGTTATGACAGCATGAGCTGACTAAGATAGACTCAAACTGAAACATAGGCTTTTCCTGTGTCTCAAGTCTGCTGGCCATTGGACTCCAGCTACATCAGCTCTCCTGGTTTGCTGACCTTCAGACTCATATTGAAACTATATCAGCAGGGTTCAGGGTTCTCCAGGGTTCAGGGTTCTCCAGGGTCTTCAGCTTGCTAACTCACCCACCTTGCAGATCTTAAGACTTGTCAGCCTCCATAATCATGTGAGCAAAATTCCTACTAATTAATTAATTAATTAATCAATCCTACTAGTTCTTTTTCTGTGGTGAACCCTGAGAAATGAATTTTGGTACTAAGATTGGTTCTAAGGAAACAGAACGCTGAGGATTAATTTTCTTAATTGGTTGTGCGGTTTCTGGAATTGGCTCTCTAATCTGATTAAAGATGCTAGTGACTATTTTTAGTGGTAAAGAGAAGACTAACAGTCATAGCATAATCTGGCAATAGAGAGACACAAAATATCTTCATTAAATACTCCCAGATCACCACTTATAAGATGCAAGGATCTAAGTGACTACATATTTCAGGTATTGTTCTCAAATTAAAGAATACAATGACATTGGCGAGTTGATCCTACCAACGTAAAAGAAAACGATGAGCCTAAGTTCTCTGCTTAAACTGTGCAAATAATGTAAAAGCTTCTATATTTGCCCTAAGAGAGTTCCTTATGTTCTATAGTCACAGAGCTGAGATTGATTAAAATTAAGCATAGAATCTCATCCTACAACTGGCTGAATTACAACACAAATTGAACTTTCAGGTCTATAGGGTGTCTACTGTTAAAATGATTAGGAAGTAATGAAATCCTGAAAGTTGGAATGGGGATGTATGAGAAGACCCTGATGAAGCTTGGGACACTAGGCCCCTAAACTGATGAGTCTTCTTTGCCAGTGGAGGAGGTATCTCCACTGCAGTATGAGAGAATTATCCTTGTATTGCCTAGAAAATTGTAATGGTCCCCCTTGAGGCAGTTGCCTTTCAAGAAATCCTGGTTCCCCTCAGAGGACCCACTCCCACCACTTCTTTGCTTCTAGACTTGTAACTAGACTTAAATCCCAGCAGGCCCCTAAAGGTGAAGTACAAAGTATGACCCAAGAGGAGGCGGTCTGCACTCCAAAAGAACTACTCAAGTTTTCTCATTTATACAAGCAGAAATCAGAGGAACATGTGTAGGAATGGATACTGAGGTTGTGGGATAATGGTGGAGGAAACATAAATTGAATCAGGCCAAATTTATTGATATGAGCTCACCAAGCAGAGATTCTTCATTTAATGTTGCAGCTCAGGGAGTTAAGAAACTCTCTGACTCTAACTGCTTGCTTAGTTGGTTAGATGAAACATGGACCAGTGGCCCACAGAGAACAAGGTGGAAATGCCAGACCTGCCTTCTTTCAATGTAGAGGAAGAGATTCAAAGGTTTAAGGAGATTGGAAAGTTAGAGTGGATGTGTTACTTAAGATCTACTCACCCATAATCAGAGGCTCTAGAAGACACATCTTTCACTACCACTGTGAGAAATAAATTTGTGAGAGAAGCCCTGGCATCTTTGAAGAGCTCTGTGATCATTCTTCTCTGTGGGCCAGACATTACAGTAGAAACAGCCCCCACTGGATTAGGATACCTAAATGCAATGGAGCTAATGGATCCTGGGGTGGCAGTCAGCAGCCAAAGGCAAGGGGGATGTGATTACCATAATAAACAGCGGAGTCAAGGCAGCAGTAAGGCACACCTCAGGCACCAACTAGAAATGAAATAGATGAGAAACATACTAAATTTGAGTAAATTGTTACTTGATCTATATAAGCAGAAATGTTCTAGGTCAAGTGAACAAAAGTCTAATCTGAATCAGAAGAACACAGGGTCATGGCCCCTCCATCATTTCTAGATTTAAACCAGTTAACAGACCAGAATCCCTTCAGTTAAGAAGAGGCAGGTCTTCTAGAGGAAGAACTCTGGTACACTGCTTAAAATATATACTGTTACTATTTCTACCAGCCTTCCCTAAAGTAACCTACAGCATTTAGCCAAGGTAACTATAGATTGGGGGAAAGTAAATAATCAGACTTTTCCAGGACTACTGAACACTGGCTCTGAACTGACAATAATTTTCCAGGAGACCCAAAACATGACTTTGATCCCTCAGCCACAGTAGGGGCTTATGAAGATAAGGTAATCAATACTGTTGTAGCTCCGGTCCATCTCACAGTGGGCACAGTGGGTCCTGACCCCACCATGTGGTTATTTTCCCAGTTCTAGAATGCATAATTAAGATGGACATACTCAGTAGCTCACCAAATCCCCACGAGGCTATTATGGTGGGAAAGGCCAAGTGGAAGCCCCTGAAACTACCTTACCTAGGAAAACAGTAAACCAGAAGCAATACTGGATTCCTGAAGGATTACAGAGATTAATACCACAATTAAAGATTTGAAAGACACAGGGATGGTGATTTCCACCACACTCCCATTCAATTTGCCTATTTTGGCTGTGCAAAGGACAGATGGATCTCAGAGAATTACAGTGGATTATTTTAAGTTTATGCAGATGGTGACTCCAATTGGAGTTGCTGTACTAGATGTGGTTTCATTGTTTGAGAAAATCATCACATTCCCTGGTACCTGGTATGCAGCTATTGATCAGGCAAATGCCTTTTTCTCTATGTCTATTATCTAGGACCACCAGAAGCAGTTTCAAGCAGTTTGAGCCCACAAGGCCAGAAATCTACCTTCACTGTCTACCTCAGGGGCATAACAACTGTCTCTGACCCAGTGTCACAATTTAGTTTGTGGGGATCTTGATTGCTTTTCCCTTCCACAAGATATCACATTGGTCCATGACATTGATGACATTGTGCCAATTGGAACTACTGATCAAGAAGAAGTACTATTGGTAAGACATTTGCACATCAGAGGGTGGGAAATAAATCCAGTAAAGATTTAGGTGCTTTCACTTGTGAAATTTTTAGGGATACAGTGGTATGAGGCATATGGGAGACGTTGCTTCAAAAAGTAAAGGTCAGTCATGGCATCTAGCTGTTCCTACAACAAAAAAAGAGGCACAATGCTTATTAGGCCGCTAGAGTCTAGAGGCAACATGTTTCTCATTGAGGTGTGTTACTTCCACCTATTTACCAAGTGACTTAAAAAGCTGCTAGTTTTGAGTGGGGCTCCAAAAAAAAAAAAAAAAGTCTCTGCAATAAATCCAGGCTAATGTAAAAGCTAATCTGCTATTGAGCCAGGTGATTAAACAGATCCAACCATACTTAAAATGCTGGTGACAGATAGGAATCCTGTTTGGAGATTTGGCAGGCTTTTATAGGTATATTGCAGTGCAGGCCTCTAGGATTTTGGAGCAAAGCCCTGCAATACTCCACAGCTAACTTCTCTTATTGAGAAACAACTCTTGGCCTGCTATTGGCCTTAGTAAAGATTGGTTGCTTAATTATAGGCCAGCAAGTTACCATGAAACCTAAGCTCCCCAACATGAATTGGCTGTTATCTGATCCACCAAGCCATAAAGTTGGGTGTGCAAAGCAGCACTCTATCATCAAAGGGAAATGGTAAATACGAGGTCAGGCCCAAGCAGGTCCTGAAGGCACAAGTATGTCTGCTGCCCCCACTTCTGCTATACTACCCTCTCTCTTCTAGTCTGCACCTATGGCTTCACTGGGAGTTCTCAATGACCATTTGACAGAGGAAAAGAAAACTCAGCCTTGGTTTACAGACAGGTCTATATAATGTTCAGGCACCACCCAAGACTGGACAGCTGCAGCACTACAGCCCTTTTCCAGAACACTACTGAAGGATAGTGGTGAAGGGAAATCCTCCAAGTGGACAGAACTTTGAGCAGTGCACCTGATTGTTCATTTTGTTTGAATGAAGAAATGGCCAGACGTGTGATTATATATGGATTCATGGGTTGTGGCCATGGCTGATGGTCAGCAACTTGGAAGAAACATGATTAGAAAATTGATGACAAGGAAATTTAGAGAGGAAGCAGACCTCTCTGAATGGGCCAAATGCATGAAGATATTTGTGTGCCATGTGAATGCTCACCAAAGGGTGACCTCAGAGAGGAGGATGTTAATAGTCAATTGGATAGGATCACTTGTTCTGTGGGTAATAGTCAGCCTCCCTCTCCAGCCACTCCTGACATTGCCCAAGGGGATCATGAAAAAAGAGGCCATAGTGGCAGGGATGAATTTATGCATGGGCTCAACAACATGAACTTCTGCTCACCAAGGCCTAGCTGAAGACAACAACTGCTGACTTCCCAATCCGCCAACATCAGAGACCAACACTGAGTCCCCAATATGGTACCATTCCCCCAGAGGAATCAGACAGTGATCTGGTTGTAGGCTGATTATACTAAATGGCTTCCATCATGGAAGGGAAAGCTTTTGGTCCTTACTGAAATAGACATTTACTGTGGAAATGGATCTGCCTTCCCTGAACACAATGCTTCTGCGAAAACTATCATCTGTGGACTTACAGAACACCTTATCCACTGTCATGGTGTTTCACACAGCATTGTTTCTGATGATAGAACTCACTTCACAGAAAATGATGTGTGTCAATGGGCCCATGCTCATGAAATTCACTGATCTTACCATGTATCCCACCATCCTGAAACAGCTGGTTTGACAGAATGGTAGAATGACTTTTTGAAGACTCAGTTATAGCACCAGCTAGGTACCAATACCTTGCAGGGCTAGAGCAAGGTTCTCCAGAACACTGTATATGCTCCAAATCAGTGTCCAATGTACAGTGCTGTTTCTCCCATAGCTAGGGTCCAGGAGTCATGGGTCCAGAAATCAAGAATGCAAATGGGAGAGGCACCACTCATTATTACTGTCAGTAACCCACTGGCAAAATTTTTGCTTCCTGTTCCCACAACTTTATGCTCTGCCAGCCCAGAGGTCTTATTTGCAGGGGTGGAATGCTACAATGATTCCATTGAATTGGAAGTTAACACTGCTGCCCAGCCACTTTGGAATCCTGGCTCTGAACCAGCAGGTAAAAAAGGAAGTTACTGTGTTGGCTGGGGTAATTAAACCTGGCTACCAAAAGGAAATTGGACTACCACTCCACGATGGAGGTAAAATCTGGAATACAAGAGATTCCTTCAGGCATTCTTAGTATTACTATGCCCTGTGATTAAGGTCAGTGGAAAACTACAACACCACAATTCAGGCACGACTACTAATGACCCAGACCCCTCAGGAATGATGGTTTGGGTCATCTCATTAGGTAAAGAACCACAATCACCGGGCACAGTGGCTCACGCCTGTAATCCCAGGACTTTGGGAGGCCGAGGTGGGCAGATCATGAGGTCAGGAGATCGAGACCATCCTGGCTAACACGGTGAAACCCTGTCTCTACTAAAAATACAAAAAATTAGTTGGGCATGGTGTGGAGCGCCTGAAGTCCCAGCTACTCGGGAGGCTGAGGCAGGAGAATGGCGTGAACCCGGGAGGAAGAGCTTGCAGTGAGCCGAGATCACGCCACTGCACTCCAGCCTGGCGATAGGCGAGACTCTGTCTCAAAAAAATAAATAAATAAATAAATAAAAAGAGTCACAATCAGGCAGGGTGCAGGGGCTTACGCCTTTAATCCCAGCACTTCAGGAGGATCACTTTAACCCAAGAGTTTGAGACCAGCCTGGGCAACACAGTGAGACCTCGTCTCTACAAAAAAAAAAAAAAATTTTAATTAGCCAGGCATGGTGGTGCATGCTTGTAGTTCCACCTAATCAGGAGGCTAAGTTGGGAGGATCACTTGAGCCTGGGAGGTAGGGGCTGCAGTGAGCTGTGATTATGCCACTGCACTCCAGCCTAGGTAACAGAAAGAGATCCTGTATCAAAAAAATTAAAATTAAAATTAAAAAAACAGCTAAAGGCAAAACAAGTGCAGAATGAGTAGTGAAAGAAGGAGGTAATTACAAATACCAGCTATAGCCATGTTACAAGTTACAGAATTCAGTACTGTAATTGACATATTTCATCCTTATTTTGTTATGAATATGATTGTATGCATAGTAAAATTTATATATATATATTTATTTTCTTATTCTCTTCTCATGCAACATAAGATATAGTAACTTTATATCATAGTGTGTAAGTATTGTTAATTTTACAACATAGTAGTTAACTTATGGGATATCAAGGAGAAGAATAAACATCACACAAGAATCTTACCTGCTTTTCCTGATGAATGGTTAGTGTACTCTTTGTTGTACATAGGATAGTTGTATCATGTTAGGGCAAAATATGACTTTGCTTTTGTCTTTATTTGGACATTAAGTATGTTTTAAGGAGATGCAGATAGGTGCCAAGTTAATCAGGAGTAGACTTGTGATAGCCTAAAGAGTCATCTTGACTAGGCAACAGTGTGCCTGGATATTTGCTCAAATATTATTCTGGGTGTGTCTGTACAGGTGCTTCTGGATAAGATAAAATACTTGAATTAGTAGACATAGTAAAGGTTGCCCTCCGTTTACTATGATGTGAGTGGGCCCCAATCTAACAGTTGAAGACCTCAATAGAACAAAAAGTTTAAATCTCCTGCAAGTAAAAGGGAATTCCTTCTGTCTGACTGTCTTTGAACTGAGACATCAGTTTTTTCCTGTCTTTGGACTCAAACTGAAACATCGGTTTTTCCCAGGTCTCGAGCCTAGTATCTTCAGGAATGGGACTACACCATCAGCTCTCCTGGATCTCCAGCTTGCCCACTGCAGGCACTGGGACTTGTCAGCCTCCATAATTGTGTTAGCCAATTCCTTATGTATCTAACCTCTTTACACACACACACGTCCTATTAGTTCTGTTTCTCTGGAGAACCCTGACTACTATAGTAGGGAAAGAGAAATTGTGTAGCAGGAGCAAAATGCAGGAAGCAGCACTAAGGATGGACCATTTGAGGTGATGAGCCTGACCCTCTAAGAAAAGCTTAAGCAATTTAATGGGTGAGGAAGTTTGTTTTTAGATGCCTATAGCCCCAACCAGGTCCCCAGGGCAGATAGATTTGTAAGGAGAAAAGGAGGAGAGATTGGGGCAGACCTCAAGAAATCTAGATATTTTCAAGTAACAAACAAGGAAGCAGACAGGAGTGAATGCTTTGGTTTCCCTGGAGGTCTCTCTCCCCAGCCATGGCCTGAGAGTAATAAAGAGGGTTTTAGAATGGAAATGAGGAGGAAGAGATAAAATAGATGGGTAGGCTTTCCTTCTTTATCTGTTTGCCAGGTTTACTAACAATAAGATGCCCTGTCTGTGAGTGCTGCATAGTCTTGGTGATATGGTTTGGCCATGTCTCCACCCAAATCTCATCTTGAATTGTAGTTCCCATAATCCCCACATGTCATGGGAGGAACTCAATGGGAGGTAATTAAATCATGAGGGCAGCTACCTCCATGCTGTTCTCGTGATAGTGAGTGAGTTCTCACGAGATCTGATGGTTTTATAAGGGGCTTTTCCCTAACTTAACTCTTCACTTCTCCTTGCTGCTGCCATGTGAAGGACGTGTTTGCTTCCCCTTCTGCCATGATTGTAAGTTTCCTGTGGCCTCCCCAGCCATGCTGAACTGTGAGTCAATTAAACCTCTTTCTTTGTAAATTACCCAGTCTCAGGTATTTCTTCATAGCAGCATGAGAACAGACTAATACACTTGGCAAACAGAAGAAATACCTTTCCTTCTTATCTGCTTGAGACAAACAGAGCCCACAGCAGTGTAAAAGATCAAACCATGAGTCAATGAGCTATGAAAGAAGACAGAGGAGGCTCAGAATAATGAGTGTAATTCCAAAATTTGAAAAGAGACAGCAGGTCTTTGTATTCATTAGTCAACAGACATTTAACAACTGTATTTAGCACAGGCCCCCTTGTCAGAATATGACTAAGGCCTGGTCACCCAGTGGCTTGACTGCCACAACCTCCTCCCCAAATGGGATGAGCTAATAAGCTCTGGATGTGGAGTTAGGAGACACAATTAAATCTCAGCTTGGCCACTTACTAGCTTGTGCCCCTAAGAAAGTTCCTGAGCATTTCTAGACCTCAATTTTGTCACTTTCAGACAGGAGACATTACAATCCTTTCACAGAACTGCTATGAGGTGTAAGTAACATATGTTAGTGGTATGCAATAAGCCTAAGACAAATACCAGATGAAGTCACTGCCCTATAAATGTTGTTTTCCTTCCTTTTCTGTTGGTATGGGCTCTGATTTTTCCATTCTGGTGAAAGATTGCTCTGTGCTCCATTGCAGAAGCATCCTTACCATTTCCTACCCTAAAATCCCTGTCCCAGACCCCAAGTCTAGCATCCTGAAGATGTCCTCTCACCCCTTCTGGAAGTCTCAGTGGCTCCAGGTACCCTCTAGAATTCCTGCTCCTCCCTTTATTTGAGTCCTTCTGTTTCTATTCTGCTTTTCTAGACCTAGAAAAGGTCTAGCACAGTGTTGGACTTTCTGCTAACTTTAGGGTGATCTGATAAAGATAAGAGCAAGGGCATTTAGCTGCCAACAGCCTCTCCTACTGCCAGGGGGAGGGGACTTGTATGATCTTATGAGCTTGGATGTCCCTCAAGCAGCTTTGACCAGTATTAGTCACAGATCCCACAAGGAATCCTTGGTAAATCATAGCCTCAGGGTTAATCATTAATCTCCCTGGGACTAGGAAATAACCACGAAATCTGCTTCTGGAAGGCCCAGTGTTCCTACATGGCTACCCCTTCCCCATATACTTGCTGGATGTCTGATTATTTTATACATGTTGATGATTAGGCTGTCCAGTGGATTTTCCCAGGTTAAGCAGCTCACATAATTTGAGGATAACAAGGATTCCCCATAAGCAAATCACAGCATGTTATTACACCTTGCTTGTTATTTTCCCAACAGTGGAAATAAATTTTCATTCTTCCTTTTTAACAAAACCACAACACTAATGATGCATTATGCAAAAAAAAAATACAAACATCTTATGGACATATCCATTTCTCAAACACTTTATTCTGTTCAACAACTCTATTTTCTCTTATCAACTGCCTGTCCTAATCCCATCAGTAAAGGTTCCAGATTTCATCCTCCCCCCTCCCTCTTAATAGATGACCTAACTTCGTACACACTAAGGAAGGTGAAGCCATTAACCAAAAATTCCAACTTCCCTCTCCTCCACTCCTAATGTCTATAATGTGATGACAAACGGGAACCAGGAAGTCCATAGCTCTGCAGAAGAGCCCTGTGTCTTGGCCAAAGAGAAAAGCCCTTCTGAGAAATCTAGAAGTGATCGTTTGGTAGTGGTGAAAGCACAAAGCAACATTATCTGGAAGGGAGAAGGAAAGTCAACAAAACATTCTTCTTTACCCTTAATAGAGTCAGCATTCAGCAAGAGTCTAAGGAAAAGGTGTCACAATGCTCTATGGTGGTGCAATAAGGGATCTCAGAAGGAATCAGGCCAAATTAATTTTACATTCCCTTAAAATTTCTCACATCCTTGCCTTTGCATTCCTATCTCCCAACTTTTCATTCATTCATATGATCAATAACTACTGAAATTTCTATGTGCCAGCATTCATGTAGGTAGTGAAGAAAGCAGTAATCAAAACTAGGGGAGTAAATGAAATAAATAAATATGTGGTATGATAGAAGATGATATTTGCTAGGCAAAAGCAGGGGATGAGGAGTTCTGTCAGGGAGGGGAGTCATTGCAACTATAAATAGGATAGTCAGAGAAGCCATTTCTGAAAAGGTGACATGTAAGTCCTGAAGGAAATGGAAGAGTTTGCCATGCAGATATCTGTGAAACCATTATAAGCAGAGGGTAAAGCAAGTGCAAAGACTCTGAGGCAGAAGACAGCCCAACATGCATTCAAGGAACACGGAGAAAAATAGAAATGGGAAAGGATATGGTGATGCAGCAAGGGAGAGACGCTACGGGTATTATTTTTCCCTTCTCTATCCCCTTTGCCTTCCTAACTCAACTGATTCTTCAAGATCTGGCTTAGATGCTACTTCCTCCAAGATGCCTTCTCTGAATATCCCTCTCCAAATTGGATAAGAGTAACCCTTTTTCACACCCTCATGGCACTCTGAACAATCTTTTCTTAAGGAACTTATACACTGTATTCTGATAACATGTTTTTCAGGTACTTAATAAGTGCTCACAAAACGTTTGTTGAAGGAATAAATGGATGGATGGATGGATGGATGGATGGATGGATGGATGGATGGACGGATGGATGGATGAATGGATGGATCAATGAATGGATAGATGGAATGAAATGGAAAGTGAATGAAAGTAGTAAAGACACTAATTGAAGCTAACTGGAAAAGAAGTACTGACAATGGAAATAAAAAGGAACAGACAGGTGTTAGAGACATTAGTGAAGTAAAATGACAGTATCTGGCAACTTTATGAATATTAAAGTGGACAAGGAGAAAAAGAACTTTAAATGATCCTACAGGTTCTAGAAAACTAAAAGGCTTAGGATGGGCCATGTCTGATTTGTTCATCCATTTTAACAGCCCTTTATTGAATTTTTCCTAAATTTCATTCCCTGTGCTAAGTACTGGTAAGGCGAAGCTAAATAAGTCATGATCTCTCCCGTCAAAGGAATATAAAATATGGGCACAAGACCATATAAAGCAAGGCCACAATCCCACTATGCTGAAGTAACATTGTAGGGCACTATTGTACAGCAGTAAATAGTACCTGAAGAACTTTTGACTCCTGAAGTTGGCAGTATGGCATGGCGGAAAGTGTAAGAGCTTTGAAGTCAAGTAATCTTAGATTCCAGATTGGCACCTGAATATAGGAAATCTTGAGAAAACCATTTAAACTCTCTAAGTTTGGCTCTCCTCATTTGCAAACAATGAGACAATAAAACATACTTTGTATGGTTGGTAATAAAATGTAAAGGGATAACATATGGGTAAACAACTAGCACAACACCTTAGGATACTAGGAGCTTTAGCAATATCATTTGGCTTCCTTCTCCCGTGGTCCAAAGTTCAGCAAGTGGCAAGGTTGCACCGTGAATCCCAGGGATTCAAAATTTGCATCAGTCTCACTTTCAGACGTGCATTCAGTATCATTCTTACATTTAGTGTCTTCTATATTATACTCTGTACTGACGTTTTAATAACCCTAAGAAAACACCTCCAACTTCAATATCTGGAGACCAAGTTCATTATGAGAGCACAAGACGGAATAAAGCAGATACCAAATTACTTTTTATATTCAGCATAAAAATAATTTTAGAAGTGTTATACAAACATCTAATGTTCAATTAGACAGGATTCTACAATTACTGAAATATTTCCATTGAATCATTGGCAAAGTCATCTATAGTAAATATCTCTCCTCAAAGAGTTCATGCAACCTCTCTCATTGGAACAGTTCTTCTCTGTTATATCTGCAAGTCTAAGTTTCAATACTGAATATTTACATGTTAGTATTACTGAAATTTCAATCATATCTGCCACAGGAGAATTTGGGGAATCAGAATTAAACATATTATTTGAATGTAGATCGAAAAGTTAGGCAGAGGTAATGTCCAGTTAATGCAGAGGACTTTTGTGATAAAAGAACAGAGGAAAATGTGCCTATAGCATAACAAAACCAAGATTTTTGTCTTTTTGCTGTTTCACAAGGAATAGGGTCAAAGAATACGAGGAATAATACAAACACCTCACACAGGAGAGACCAATAAGTTTTCTGGAACACATTAATTAGTCCAGTGGAAAAGTGTGTTGGCCATCAAGTATTTTAAGAGAAAAATTGGCTTTGGCATTGCCAATGCCAAAGAAAACTGGGAAGTTAATTTTATTCTGTAACCATTGCAACAGAGAAAGAGAGACCTCAGTATAGATATACCTTGACTCAACAAGGTTGAGTTGAAGACAACAACAAGTGATTTACAGCCAAAAATCAGGCTGGGGGTCTGTAGACAGAAAATTATTCAGAGAAAATTCTCAAAGATAAAGAGGATTCTGGCTAAACTGATTTGATAAGACTCTTGCTGAAGACAGGCTAGGATGATCAGACATTGAGGTTGGGGAATGAGGAATCTGATCAGATAGCAAGGGTAAAGAATTTTCACTAAACTGACCCAGCAGAATTCTTGAAAGATGGACTAAATGGACCAAGGACAGAGTCCAAGAGTGAGGCCTAATCAAAAAGAGGACTTGGAGAAGCATAACTGAAGGTTGGTTAAGGAGAGAGTCTCAGTCACCAACAGAGAGAGATCCAACTGAAGTGAAATCAACTACCATTCCTGGGGCCCCCCTGACAAAGGGAGTCAGTGGGCCACCAGATAGAGGAAGACTCAGTGTGATCCCAGTGGTGCCTGAGGCAACAGAGTGGTATATCCTAGGAATGACCTGAGCCTGTTATTTCATTACCCCTAAGGAAGGGCAAGAGTGACCCTGAGGGTAGGGCCAGGGACTTTGGAGAGGACTTAAGGAGAGGGCTGATGAGAGGGAATGGGTGGGACTGGAAGAAGTTTATGCATGTGGCTCACCTTCCTGAAGACCTAAAATGAAGCCTGATCCACCACTCCCCACCCACTGTGAGGGAGTTAGCTCAAAGTCACCACTGATCATTCGCTCATCCCCACCCTCAACTCTGCACTGCTTTAGGACACTTAAGCAAGGTCTTCAGTAAAACAGTTGCTTAAACATCATCAGAAATACATATGCTATCCAGAAAAGAGACACAAGCCTTCAGATCAGAGCAAGTTGTAGGGAAAATACCTGCATACCCCACTGTGGAATGTTAGACCACAGTACCAACCAGTGAGGACCACATACCTGAAAAAATTTTAAATCCCTCTGATTTCTGTACCCACTCCCACAAAGGAGAGGTCTAAAACAAACCCACTGAAGGACCAAAAGGAGAGTCCATCCATGTATTAATTGTTGCTTGTTCCCTACCTGGAAGCTGAAGTTACATAGCACTTTACATACCATGTGAAAGCATTCCTAGATGGTGTGGAGGGGGAAGAAACTGATGGAAATGAGAGTCTCCCTAAGATTCAGCAGTACAGATGCTCTGACAACAACTACCAAGGGAGAGATAAAGAAAATATAAGGAGGGTGTTAGTTTTCAAAAGAAAAGATGCAGTGGAGCATATTTTAAATTATTAACCCACCTTCCTGGTATGGCAATAACTACTGTTGGGGAAATGTAATTAAAAATAATCTCCTCCCCACCCAGAAAAACCTCTCCACAAAAGTAGAAGAAAAAGAAAGCCATTATATTATTGAATAATCATTAAACCAGAATGTGTTGTGCACATTCTGGTTCTTTAGGTAAACTAAAGAAACTGCAAAAACAGAAAGAAATCTCATCCATTTATACAGCCAAGAAGATGGAACCCATTCCATACATGTGCTCAAGATAGACAATAACTGGTACTCAAGTAAGATGACTTGACGGCAACATTTGTCATACATAGTTCCTCCCAAATCCACCTGATAATTGATGTAGCCACTATATTTGCTAATTGACTTTATCCAGAGGAAAAGTAAGTTTTTTGCATACTTGTGATGGAAGTAGGTTAGCAACTTAGAGTCAGGCGCACTACTGAAGTTAGGTTCCTACCCTCTCCCAGAGTCTGAGAGATGGGGCGCTATCTCCTTGAATGATTCCATTTCAATGAGATAGCTCCCAAGTCCTTGAGGAAAGGATCCCTTCGTTGTAAAACTTGCAGACCTCTTATTTAGCTTTTAAAAATGCTTACGGACATCTCAAAGCATCAGAGAGAACTCACAAATATAATTTTTATTTAAAGTAAACGTTCTAAGGAAATTGGTAAGTCAGTCTCTTTCCCTTCTGGCACCAGGGAAAACTTTTTCTTTTTGAATTTAACCTTACACTACCTCTTCCTTATTTATCACTGCATTTTCAGTGCCACACACTGGGAATAAGACACTCTTTCCCATGCAGCAATGCACTCAATCATGCAGTAAGCATCAACTCATTCAACATTGTTCTACATACTAGGAAAGGAAAGTAAATGAAATAGACAAAGTCCTGCATTCACAGAGCTTCTATTCTATTGGAAGAAGGCAGGCAAAAAGAAATCATTTTATTTTATGCAGAGTTATATGTACAGGGTTATCAGAGACAGCATCTCTGGAATTTGAAAAAACGAGAAACAAGTCACATAGAGGGCACTATGGCAAGGGGGTGTGCAACTTTTACTGGCAATGTAGGTCTAGCCCACAAGGCTTCTCAACCTCAGCAACATTGACATTTGGAGCCAGATAATTCTTTTCTGTGAAGAATTGTTCTGTGCATTATAGAATTTAGAGCAGCACGCCTAGCCTCTACTCACTAGATGCCAGTAGCTCCCTTCTTTCAAGTGTGACAACCAAAAATGCCTCCAGATATTGCCAAATGTTCCTGGCAGGGGAAGGGGACAAAATCACTCCTAGTTGAGAATCACTGGCCTAAGGTGTAACCTTGGGAGTGAGTCTAAGGCAGTGATTTTCCAATTCATGGAATGCAGCTAAAGCAGAACTTAGAAGAAAACAGAGCTTGAAATATGTAGAAAAGGAGAAAGAAAATCAATAATCTAAGTACCTAATATGGTCTGGCTGTGTCCCCACCCAAATCTCATCTTGAATTATAGCTCCCATAATTCCCTCATGTTGTGGGAGGGACCAAGTGGGAGATCACTGAATCATGGGGGCAGTTTCCCCCATACTGTTCTTGTGGTAGTGAATAAAAGTCTCATGCAATCTGATGGTTTTATAAGGGAACTCCCTTTTTTTAATTATAGTTTAAGTTCTAGGGTACATGTGCACAACATGCAGGTTTGTTACATATGTACTATGTTGGTGTGCTGCACCAATTAACCCATCATTTACATTAGGTATATCTCCTAATGTTATCCCTCCCCGCTCCCCACACCCCACACCCCAGTTACACTGAGTTTTCTTTCTCCCTGAACATATCATGTTCACTTTGGGCCTTCACCCATTCTGTTCCCTCTGTCTGGAACATTCTTAGCTGGTCTCTTCTCTTAGCTTATTGCTACCCATCATTCAGATCTCAACCTAAGCATCCCTATCCAATCATGCCAGTCTAGGCTATGTTTCTCTTTGTGTTATGGTCCCATAACACCCTGAATTACTCTGTCACAACATTTCTCACACATCAATTTACTTAACATTTACCCTCCTTCCTGTGTCCAAGTGTTCTCATTGTTCAATTCCCACCCATGAGTGAGAAAATGCAGTGTTTGGTTTTCTGTTCTTGCGATAGCTTGCTGAGAATGATGGTTAGGGAAATCCCTTTCACTTGATTCTCACTCTCTCTTCTTGTCTGCCACCATGTGAGACGTGCCTTTTACCTTCCACCATGATTGTGAGGCCTCCTCAACCACAGGGAACTGTAAGTCCATTAAATTTCTTTCTTTTGTAAATTGCCCAATCTCAGGTGTGTCTTTATCAGCAGCACGAAAACAAACTAATACAGTACCTATCTCAAAAAGCTTGAAAAACAAAAGCACAGTAAACCCAAATCAAATATAAGAAATAAAATAATGATGATAAGAACGAAAATCAACAAAATGCAAAATAAACAT
Organism: Theropithecus gelada; assembly: GCF_003255815.1. NCBI lineage: Eukaryota > Metazoa > Chordata > Mammalia > Primates > Cercopithecidae > Theropithecus > Theropithecus gelada. The sequence goes on along the minus strand of NC_037668.1, from coordinate 192,690,300 downwards.
GCAATAGAAAGAAAATCAACAAAGCCAAAAGCTAGTCCTCTGAAAAAGCTAATAAAATGTATAAACCCCTAGCAAGAATGATCAAGAAAAAAAGGCAAAAATTATTAGTATCATGCATGAAAAAGACCACTACAAATCTTAAAACATTAACACCATAAGAAGATAAAATGAACAACCCATGAATATAAAAAATTTGGATGAAATGTGCAATGTAACCACAGGACCAGGCAAAACTTGGACATATACAGTGAGTGATAAATAAACCTGTGCTATATTAAGCCAGTGAGATTTCAGAATTGTTTGTTATTGTATTACAATCTAGCCTATCCTAACTGACAAACTAATCTCCCCAATACAGGTCTGAACAAAGGTGAGCAGTGAAAACTTTTCTCACATTTTCACTTTAAGTTCCCCTTGCTTGTTTTTGTTTGGTGTTTTACAATAGAGCTCTGCCTCATATTGCATCAGAAATCCATTGAAGTCCTAAATGTATTCAATGGACTTTTTGAACTCTGTTATAAATATAGTATAAATATACTATATACTATCATCTTTTCTGAAGTAATGCACTTGGAGCCTAGCTCTGCAATAACCTGTAAGGTAGACAGGCTGCAGTATTAGCTCTGTCTCTAACTGACGAAGTGGGCTTCGCTGATTTCCCCAGTCTCACTTTTCCCATGACAGTGTGACAATGCCTTGGTTAAACTCAAAAGACTCTATATAAATCTTGGGAATAAAGAATCCACAAGTACTTAATTTCTTTTAAGCTGTAGGCTGCTCAGTAAGATAAGCGAAAGTCTGGGGGAAATATTTATATTCCAGGATCTCAGGAGCATAAGAAACTCAGAGAATGACCAGTGACCAAAAACCAAAAAAAATGTTTAAATTTTTAATTTAAAACAAAATTATATACATGTATGAAAGGATCTAGGTTTAAACCAGTTATACCTATTGATATATTTGCTAAGAAAAAGCAAATCATTTACCAAGCTTTTCAAGAGCTCTCAACTCCTTCCTAGAATATTCATTCAACATTGAATAAAAAGTTCCTGTGTAAACTAGGTTGAATGTAATCTTCAAAACAGAAGCAAGTAGAACATTGTATAGCAAAAATATATTTATTGTAGAAAATAAATGGTATATATTCACCTAAGTTATAAATGAACTGTGTGGATCAGATGCATCACACTATAAATCATGTAGCTCCTCTCTTAATTAAAAATACCTCCATCCCTGCATCGAGTTCCTCTGTTTGAAGGTTGCATATAACAAAAGTGCTTTATTGAAGCTTGGTTTTGCTGACATTCCTGAAATATACTGTTTTCTCAAAGAATGTCTTAGGATCCCCAAGACAACAACTGGCATTATTAAAATGAGTTTTTTAAGTAACATATGATGTACCCAGGGCAGGCCAGCACAATTCAACTCACATGCCCAGTTATTGTAATCCTGGCTAAGACAGACTAGTAGAATCAGTACTTCCTCCATATAAAACATACCAGTAAGTCCCCTGGCTCTACCTGAGGCCCATATCAGAACAAGGCAGGTGGGTGTCCAACATCCTCTATGTTTAAACTATTCCCCAGTTTCATTCTGATGATAAGAAGCTACTGTATTAGATGACTGAATTAATCAGAAAAAAAGTCAAGCTAAGCAGGAACACCATCAAAATAGTAAGAACTTAACAGAACAAAGGCTATTTTCTAACTCGAAGTTTGCTGTGAGTCCAGGAGACTTTGGAGCAACTCTTCCATATAACAACTCTGCAATCCAGATTCTTGGTGCCTCCACCAGCCTCTAGCTGCAACATCTAAAACATGCAGCCTCACAGGCTGACACAACAGGGCAAAAGAATGCTAGAGGGTCTCACACCGGTAATTAAGTGAGTCATCCTCAAAATAACACGTTACTTCTACTAATGACCCATTGGCCAGATGTAGTCACCTGGCCCCTGCTACCTGCAAAGAGACAGGGAAGTGAAACAGTCTCCTATTCCAGTAAGAGAAGAAAAGATGAGGGTATGGATAAGCTCCAAAAGCCCTTGCCAAAATGACTCTCTGTCTACCTAAAGACTAGAAAGAAAATCCAGTTCTGTCACCCAGCAGCCCATAGGAAAAGTACACACTCTGAGCATTTTCTATGGCTAAAAAATACTAACAATAAGTCCAAAATCTTAACGTGAGCTTAATGTGATCATCAAAGCCTTATATTATCTGGACCTGCCTACCTCTCCAGCCTCACCTCACCTCTCTCCTCACATCCAGTCTGCCAGTTACACTGAGTTTTCTTTCTCCCTGAACATATCATGTTCACTTTGGGCCTTCACCCATTCTGTTCCCTCTGTCTGGAACATTCTTAGCTGGTCTCTTCTCTTAGCTTATTGCTACCCATTATTCAGATCTCAACCTAAGCATCCCTATCCAATCATGCCAGTCTAGGCTATGTTTCTCTTTGTGTTATGGTCCCATAGCACCCTGAATTACTCTGTCACAACACTTCTCACACATCTATTTACTTAACATTTACCCTCAAGGCAGAAATCAAGAAGTTCTTTGAAACTAATGAGAACAAAGATACAATGTACCAGAATCTCTGGGACACAGCTAAGGCAGTGTTAAGAGGGAAATTTATACCACTAAATGCCCATATCAAAAAGCTAGAAAGATCTCAAGTTAACAAACTAACATCACCACTAGAAGAACTAGACTCTGTGCTTTGCCCTGTTTTGCAGTGATATGGGAGGGAACCCACCTGGTAAGTGGTAGGCACAGATATAGTAGGACCAGGGACATTCGGACCGTCCTTCAGTGGAGCTTACCAAGAGTGAGAGGCACCTGGTTACTTGGGTATTCAAGTGCTGGTCTTAGGAACTTCAGATCTAAATCATCATGATTAGATGATTTAGATTGATTCTCAGAATGATTCTGAAATGACTGACAGCCTGGGGCCCAAGAGTAACCGATAATGACATAATATGGATCTGAGTTGGCTAAGGGACAAACTGCAAATACTTTAGAGTCATTTTGTTTTGGTTTGGTTCTTTGTTTTGTTTTGTTTCTTGTGTTTTTCGGGTTTTTTTTTTTGGAGACGGAGTCTTGCACTGTCACCCAGGCTGGAACGCAGCGGCATGATATCGGCTCACTGCAACTTCCGCCTCCCGGGTTCAAGCAATTCTCCTGCCTCAACCTCCCGAGTAGCTGGAACTACAGGCACACACTGCCACACCCAGATAGTTTTTTGTATTTTAGTAGAGTCGGGGTTTCACCATGTTGCCCAGGCTGGTCTCGAATTCCTAAGTTCAGGCAATCCTCCTGCCTCAGCCTCCCAAAGTGCTGGGATTACAGGCGTGAGCCATCGCACCTGACCCATTTTGTTTTTAAAGATCAAAAATGTGTTTTTATCTGACATGTTTTCCTGACTGCACTGTTTTGAAAACTGAGTCAGCCTGGTTCCTCAGGTTTCAGATCTAGCTGCCCTGAACGAATTTGCCTGATGGAGTGCTGTGAGGTGTCCAGATGTTTCCGGGGCCTTGCGTTTTCTCATGGCAAGAGGTCTGATTGCCAGATCTCTCCCTCCACTGCACAAGCAAAGGCCTGAGCTCAGCGTGGCTTCGGGGTACCACTGCACAGGCTACCTGCTTGGGTTCCTCATGGTTTATTTTGAAAGTCTGAGAGTCTTAGAATGATGTTTAGGAACATTGGGAAATGGCTGCAAATAGCTAAATCAAACTTAAGAACCACATCTCTGCCAAATTAAAAAATTTTGAAGCTTTTAAAAAACCTAGACCGAAGTGGGAACAGCCAAAATGAAGTTCAATCCCTTTGTGACTTCTGACCGAAGCAAGAACCGCAAAAGACATTTCAGTACACCTTCCCACATTCACAGGAAGATTATGTCTTCCCCTTTTTCCAAAGAGCTGAGACAGAAGTACAATGTTCAATCCATGCCTAACCGAAAGGATAATGAAGTTCAGGTTGTGCAAGGATACTATAAAGGTCAGTAAATTGATAAAGTAGTCCAGATTTATAGGAAGAAATATGTCATCTACACTGAATGGGTGCAGGGGGAAAAGGCTAATGGCACAACTGTCCATCTAGGCATTCACCCCAGCAAGGTGGTTATCACTAGCCTAAAACTGGACAAAGACCACAAAAAGATCCTTGAACAGAAAGTCAAATCTCGCCAAGTAGGAAAGGAAAAGGGCAAATACAAGGAAGAAAAAATTGAGGAGATGCAGGAATAAAGTAATCTTATATACAAGCTTTGATTAAAATTTTAAATGAAGAAAAAATATATGTATTCATGGTGGCCATTGAGTTCTAGGCACACTGGTGACCGTCATTGCCATAGCTGCTCACTTTCTCTGGTAAACCAGAGGGACCTCAGACACTGGGTTCCTCACTCACATCCATGCGGGCGCAGCCCTGCCAGTGCTCAGGCAGAGTTCTCAGGAGTGGGGACACCTTATTCTTAACTTGTGTGTCTTCTCCTAATGTGATCTCCTCCACTGCTGCTGTGGCCATGTTAGTCAAAAGTCACAGAGAAGATTGGGGATGGTGCATGTGTGTGCATGTGCCTGTGTGTGTACGTGCTCCTGTGTGCGTGTGCATGTGTGTACGGTTAAAATTAAGTCATGCTGTCAGTCACTCGTGATCTCATCTGAAACAGTGTTTGGAAATGGAACAGTTTCATCCCGCATGCTGATATGTCCAGAATTTCACTCAACAATTAAAAGGAAAATGTGTGGTTACTGAAAAATGTGTATTGATACAGAATTTCATAAGAGCCATGTTAGACAAAACAACCCTTTTTCAACCACTGCTCATCAGTTTCTGTAGAGTAAAAAAATCTGTACATATTTTGGAATCTGGAGAATCCTATATAAATCATTTGTCACTTAAATCTGTGAAAAACATGTTCGTTTGGAGGAAAATGTATGCATGTATAAGCATTCTGTGGAATCAGTATGTATTGTATTGATGTAATTGTCTCTAAGTGTTCCTCCTCTTCATAGCAATAAGAAATTCATTAAAGTGTACATGTTCTGTAATTCTAAAGAACTAGAAAAACAAGAGCAAACAAATCCCAAAGCTAGAAGAAGACAAGAAGTAACCAAAATTAGGGCTGAATTGAAGGAGGTCGAGACACACACATACAAAAAAAATTCAAACGGTCAACAAATCTAGGAGGTGGTTTAAAAAAAAAATTAATAAAATAAGACTGCTAGCTAGACTAATAAATTAGAAAAGAGAGAAGATCATGTTCTCACTCATAGGTGGGAACTGAACAATGAGATCACCTGGGCTCGGGAAGGGGAACATCACACACCGGGGCCTATCACGGGGAGTGGGGAGGGATTGCATTGGGAGTTATACCTGGTGTAAATGACGAGTTGATAGGTGCTGACGAGTTGATGGGTGCAGCACACCAACATGGCACAAGTATACATATGTAACAAACCTGCACATTATGCACATGTACCCTAGAACTTAAAGTATAATAAAAAAAAAAAAAAAGAAAAGAGAGAAGATTCAAATAAGCACAATCAGAAATGATAAGGGGAATACTACCACTGACCCCACCGAAATACAAACAACCATCAGAGAATATTATAAATATCTCTGTGCACATAAACTAGAAAATCTAGAAGAAACAGATAAATTCCTGGATACACAGACCTTCCCAAAACTGAACCAGGAAGAAACTGAATCCCTGAATAGACCAATAATAAGCTCTGAAATTGAGGCGGTAATAAATAGCCTACCAACCCAAAAAAGCCCAGGACAAGATGGATTCACAGCTGAATTCTACCAGATATACAAAGAAGAGCTGGCACCATTCCTACTGAAACTATTCTAAAAAATTGAAAAGGAGGGACTCCTCCCTAATTTATCTTATGAGGCCAGTATCATCCTGATACCAAAACCTGGCAGAGATACAACAAAAAAAGGAAATCTCAGGCCAATATCCTGTTTATGCATAACTTTTTAGTTTTCCCAAAAGACTGATAAATTTCAACATTTTGAATATATCGTTAATTTTGAGTTGGCAGAGGTAAACTAACCAACTACCATTATGTTTTAGTACTAAGGGATATACCTTTCAATAAAGTTACTGAAATGCAAAAAATAAAAAATAAAAAAAGTTTGGAAAAGTAGAATTTAAAAGTTTTTAAAAAAAGGTTACCCTCCCTACAAAATTACATTTGAAGACCATATCTATCTTTTATTCTGAGAACATTATGCAGTTCCTAGCTCACAAATGATGCTCAATAAATACTGACTCACTGTATTAACTTCCTGTTGCTGCTATAATACATGACCACAAACTTAATGCCTTAGATCAGCACAAGTTTATTATCTTAATGGTTTTGAAGGTCAGAAGTCCCACACAGGTCTCACTGGGCTAACATCTATGCATAGTTGGAGTTGCATTCCTACTGGAGGCTCTGGGAGATAATCTGTTCCCAGCCTTTTCCAGCTTCTAGCGGTCACTCACATCCCTTGGCTCATGCTCCCCCACCAACAATAGCATTATTCTTACCTCTGCTTTTGTCATCACATAACTCTTTCTGACTCAGACTCTTCTGCCTTCCTCCTTCCCTCATAAGGATGCTTGTGATGATATTGGGCCAACCTGGTGGATAATCTAGAATAATCTCCCCATCTCAAGGACTCTAACTTAATCACATCTGCAAAGTCCCCTTTGCTATATAAGGTAACAAAGTCACAAGTTGGGGAATTTGCATGTGAACATCTTTGTGGGGTGGGGGAGCATTATCTTGTCCACCATACTGGCTGACTCGTCATTATCTCATTTCTCACAGAGAGGAGACTTACAATAACACTTGTGAACCTTTGTTCCCGTCTAAGGAAGCATCTCAGTTCTTTGCAAAAGCCTGGCTAGAAGGGAGTTTCTCATTGTCTAGAGAGTGCTGACTCTGGAGGGGTGTCTCCAAAAGAATCTTAACAGGGCCTCTACCCATTTCCCTCTCAACTCCATGTACATTGTACCACTCAAACCTCCCACAGGTGAGAAAGTGAAAGTATGAAAAGTGCAGAACGCCCCCTCTTTGACGTACAACAAGTTAGAAGAAGCCAGAAATAAAACCTCTCATTTTATACACCAGCGAACACGTATTTGTTGAATCCCTTCCATTATGCATGCTGGGGTACAGATGAGGTCCTACTGCCATGCAGTTATATTCCAGGGCAGGAGACCTGCTGCAGGGAAGCCACACTTCCCCTACTCAAATGCCTTGCTGGGCTATGCAGAGGACTCACATGTGTGAAGCAGTCAAGGGTGAGAATACAGGGAGTGGTGATTATGTTGAGCAGGAGAGTTTCTGCTTGTCTAAAGACATTCAATTCAAAATTGATCTATGGCCACTATGCTGGCCAAAGAAAACAAGCCTGCCACTTAGATCAGCATCCCCAATTCATCATTTACAGGGCTGCCATTCCCAAGGTAAACAGATCAATAAAATAATTTCAGATATTGACACATTTTGTGAGAAAAGTAAGGCAGGCCTATGTGAGGGTAATCACTTAAATGTGGGGGAGGGATGCTCTGGCTTTTCAGGGAAAGCAACCCATTCCAGGACACCACACATCTTTGTCTCTACCAAGAATTTCCAGTGAGGAACTCAGATCTCAGAAGAGGCATCTTCTCTGTCCTGTGGTTATAAAATGAAGCAACTCAAAATTCCATTTTGATGTGAAGGGGTATTAGATTAAGAAGAAAAAGTGTCTCTTCTTTGGAAAATCTTATAAACCACAAATAGAGTTGAAAGCATCAGGTTACAGCAAACCTAGGTAGAATCTGACAAGAGACAGTTATCTCAATAGAAAAGTGCTCTTTCATTTTTCGTAATGCATTCCAGAAACCATGTATCACAAGACAGTGTGATCATTTGACTATTCTGGTTTTTGGGTCTAGTATCTGACTTTGATTCTTGTGCTCAACTTAAGTCCCCTGAGTATTCTTTGCATTTTACTCCTTCCAGTAGAAGTGAGTTCACATCCTGTCTCATAGCTTTTCTCATGATCCAAGCTATATATGTCTTTAATGTTAATGTTTCACACTCACCCTCAGAGAGATGTTTCACATGCCTGGTCATGCCTGGTTGTCAATTACTTTTGAGAGAGTTCTTTCTAGCTCATGAGTCTGGCAATCAACAGTGTAATTTGTTGCTGTGTTCTCTGTATATTAGGAAAAGGCAAATTCTATGTAGAAATCAATGTGTGTGGGAGAAAGTGACATGGGCTTTTAAATGTAAGTGTAGTTACAAGTGTAAGTATAAGTACATGTATTGCCATGGTTGTGGTGGCAGTGCAGGGTTTCTGTGTAGGCAACTCTTATTTATACCGCGTTGATGATAAGACAGCTGGGGACCCATTCGGCCTATTATTTCTCTTTTTGTTCCTAACTGCTCCCTTCAGAGGAGAAGCAAAGATATATAAAATACTGATTAGCCAAGTTAATAAGTTAGAGAAAACTTGGGGAAGAAAACATAGAATAGAAAGGAAGTCAATTGACTTTGGGCATTCGATGATCCATGATAAGGTTAATTGAGTTTTAGGAGTCTATGTTGTTTTAACAGCTTAAGATGTAGGCCTCATAGATGATCTTTTTTGAGGAGAGAAAGTAGATTTCATCTCAGTATTATCTCATGCCATCTGGTAGTGGCTGTTTGGAAGGTTAGGCTGGGACACAAGATCACAAGAGAAAGAGCCTTGAACAAGTAGTAATCTCTGCCATGGGTGTGGGAGGGAAGAAGGTTGACAGCGTGCCCAGCAAGAATTTGCCTTCCCTGACCTAGTCCAATAGCCTCATTTCACAAACTACAAAGCGAGAACCAGGAGAATTTAAATGATTTGTCCAAGGCCTCATAGCTCTGAAGCAGCTCTGGGACTCCCTGGTGTGCTAACTCCATACCAGCATTTTTTGTTGTTGTTGTTGTTGAGACGGAGTTTTGCTCTTGTTGCCCAGGCTGGAGTGCAATGGTACAATCTCAGCTTACTGCAACCTCCGCTTCCTGGATTCAAGCAATTCTCCTGCCTCAGCCTCCCGAGTAGCTGGGATTACAGGCATAAACCACCACACCCGGCTAATTTTTGTATTTTTAGTAGAGAAGGGGTTTCTCCTTGCTGATCAAGCTGGTCTCAAACTCCCAACCTCAGGTGGTCTGCCCACCTCAGCCTCCCAAAGTGCTAGGATTACAGGCAGGATCCACCGTACCCAGCCTCTTCCATCACACCACTCTGCTTAGCACCTGGCCCACATAAATAAGAATAACACATACTATGGTATAGATAAGGTGAGGCTACAACATGATCATGGTAGACTAAAAAAGGGTCTCCAAAAGATGTTCATGTTCTAATCCCCAGAACCTGTAACTATGCAACTTGCATGATAAAGGAATCTGCAGACATGATTAAGTTAAGGCTTTTGAGATGGGGTTATCCTGGATTAGCCAGATGGACCCAATGTAATCACAAGGGTCCTTACAAGAGAAAAGTAGGAGAGTCAGAGTCAGAGAAGGTGACATGATGATGGAAGGAAGTTGGAATGATATAGGGTCAGGAACTAAGGAATTTGGGCAGCCTCTTGAAGCTAGAAAAACACAAGGAAATAGATTCTCCCCTAGTGCCTCCAAGGAGAGCTGCTGAGGACTCCTACATGCTCCCCCTTTCTTATTTTTTTGATCCACCCCAGGACTCGCTCTATTACCCCATTTGCCTAATAAAATAGAATGCATCTTTCAAAAGTCTGCTAAACTACAATATGGTGCCATGAGAATTGCTAAAATGAAAAGAAAAAATATTGTTTGCAAGGAAATGGAGCAACCAGAACCCTCATAGACTGCGACTGGGAGTGTAAGTTAGTACGACCACTTTGGAAAACTATTTGGAAGTATCTATACATCTTAATATACCATAAGAACAAACAATTGCACTCCTGGGTATACATTCAACAAAAATGCATACATACATTCATTAAAGCACATGTACTAGAATTTCATAGCAGAACTATTTGTAACAGTCAGAGACTAAAAATGTCCACCAAACAGTAGGTATGGAGGAATGAATGCATGCATATTCTGACAATGGAATATCATACAACGAGACTGATCTTTACTCATATCTAATAATATAGATGAATGTCACAGACATAATGTTTGTTGAAAGAAGCCAAACAGAAAAGTGTACATATTGTGCCATTCCTGTTATACAAGGCACTAGTTGCAGGCATCACTGCTATATGCTGTTTAAAGTCAGATAGGTCTTACTTTTGGTGGACAGTAACTAGGAAGAAAACTAAGGGATCTTTCTAGGCACCTGGCTTACATGGTATGTTCAACTTCTCAAATTTTATTAAGTGGTACATTTACTATACGTGTATATTACATTTCAATCAACCTTTAAAACTAAACTCAATTAAAGCATTCCTCTGGTTTCCTAACCACTCTCCAGGATAAAATTGATTATCCTTTCTTGGTACTTAACTTTATCTTGTGCAGCCTCTGTTATGCCATATGTAATAATGTATTATCAATATGCCTTCTCTTCTCTTCTAAACTATGAATTCCTTGAAAACTATGGTATTTCTCATTCATTTGAATGTCCAAAGCTTAGCCCATAGTAGTAACTAGAAAATGTGTAAATGTTTGCTGAGTTGAATCAATGAATGAGTTTCTTCTTTTGCAATCACTTCATGCCTGGTCATTTCAACAAACATTTGATCAATAAATACTTGTATGTGATAGACCCTGTGTTAGGTGTTTGGAATAAAAAGATTTTAAAACACAGTTCTTAAACAAGCACAAACAAATGCTAGTCAGACAGTCAGAGTCTAAGAGTTTTAAATTTAAAAAAAAAAAAACAGAAAAAAGGAAAATTCAAGGACTTTCTTTTTACCAGTTGGGAAAAAAAAAAAAAACACATAAAAAAACTACATCTGCTGACTTCCTTGGCCATCCAATGGCATTCCCCTTCCTCTCCTTACTATTTTCACATATTTCAGCATATTGGTTTACACTTTTCCGGGATTATTTTCCTTCATGTTTCCTTCTCATGTTTATTTTCCTTCATGCTTCCTTCTTAGGATGCTCTATCTATCCTAAACCTTATACTTTCTTAAACCACTGGCCTTTAAGGGCAGGTCTGCTAAGATAATGTTTCTAATCTTTCCATTTCAGGACACATAGAGAAAATGATGTTATTTGTACTGCACATTAGGGCAAATGGGAGAGGCTACTTGAGGCCAAAGGTGAACAGCCCACATGTTCCCTGATGCTCCAGGTCCTGCCTGGGCTCAAAGGATTAAGAAGTCAACATCTTGTTCTCTGCACACCAGTATTTTATACAAAACATAGTGAGAAGCTTGTTGATCTAAGGACATTGATCTGATTATATGACCATAGGGTCAATATCTACTATCATATTGTCCACCCTTGCTATGATGGCCACACAGGCCAGCAGCCATACTGCCAGTCATTACCCTTGGCCTCTCCCCATTCCAACTAGCCAGCTGATAACACAGACTCAGTTCAGATTCTACCCTTGGAGAGAGAACTATATCTATCTCCTTTGTTTGGAGGCTTTTTTAAAAGTGTCTATTGACAGGTGAAGAATATATGCCCATGAAACAGACACCTTTTCTCGGAAATCTCCTGGCTTCCCACTCTCCTGGACTGTGCCTAATGGAATGAGAGCTGTCAGGACCAAAGTTGCACCTCAGAAGTTGTTTGTCTGACAAGTCACTGCTGACTGTTGCAGAAAAGCCTTTCAAACATTTCCTCCCACTACATGTGGGTTGCAATAGCTAAGCATGTTGTTAAAATAAATATGACAATTTTGAAGAACAAGGACTGCCTTCAAAAGGGATATGGTTAATTCCACTTACCATGCTTGATCTATATTTACCAAAGAGAGCTAGAAATCCTGAGACTAGCTGTGAAGATCCAACCAGCTTGTTGCTTTCATGACTTTGGCTTTTACTGTTGAATTACAAAAGGTGGATAGCTGGGGATAGCAGACTTAGCTATGGTACTGCAAGTGACAGAAACAGGAAGATGTCCAAAGAAATAGAGAAGAACTTAAACAAGAAGCTAAACTGAGGGGCCCTTTGTGGAAAAGAAACTTCAGGGCAGGACTCACTGGGTGGGCAAGGAACCCATTTGTGAGAAATTAGGTGGTGGAAGGGAAGTAATAACCCACATAAATTATTAAAGTCATCATGTGAGCAAGAACAAGGCTGCAAGAAAAGGTGCAAGGCAACACATACCTACGCTATGCATTGCTGATAGGCAAAGGGAGCATTTCAGACGGGCTGCCAAGATGAGGTGCCTGAACAGCCCTGTGATGGAAAATGGGCAGAGAAACTGAAGGGATTAGCCAAACTAACCATGGGACAACAGTCCTGGAAAGATAGAGAGATGAAGAAAATTATGTGTACTAGGACTCATCTCGTGCAGCTTACTGAATGTGGTTACAAGGAATAATTTGATAACTTCTTGTGAAGGAGGAAGTGGGAGGTGAAATCCCCTTAAAAGCATGCTTGAATAACACCAGATGTTTGTTAAACTGCCTTTTAAAATAGGTGGGTCCAGATGACTGCAGGGGTTTTGATCTGCTGAGTGAGTCTACAAATTTGGACCAGAGCAGAATTGCTTGGGATGACAGAGAAGCAGCAGAGCTCTGCTGTAGAGACCCCGCCTTTCTGCCCTTTTGTCACACATCACTGAGCCACCCTTCTTCATGAGTATGACCAACAACTTATAGGTGGGAGGATCATCTGAAGTCAGGACTTCAAGACCAGAATGGCCAACATGGTGAAACACCATCTCTACTAAAAATACAAAAATTAGCTGGGCGTGGTGGCATGTGCCTGTAACCCCAGCTACTCAGGAGGCTGAAACAGGAGAATCACTTGAACCTGGAAGGCAGAGGTTGCAGTGAGCCAAGATTGCACCACTGCACTCTAGCCTGGGTGACAGAGCAAGACTCCATCTCAAAAAAAAAAGAATGCATAGGTACCACTTTCTTTTCCAAACAAATAGATAACAAAAGTTTAATTGTTAAAAGGATGGTTGAGACACATATTTACCATGTGACCAGAGGACTGATTCTTACTTTCCTTGGGTCTACGGACTCACTGTTGTGAATTTGATTAAGCTACAAACCTACTCATCAGAAAACTGGCCCCAAAAGCAAAAGTTTACATATAATTTCTGGAGATTCACAAATACTCCAAAATCTATTTAAGGATCCTAAATTAAAAGCTCTAACTATAGAAAGATTTGACATGCCTAGTGGCTAGGTAGCTATGACAATTCATGCTGGATATCTGGATACAATCCTAGAACTCTATCTTGATCAGTTCTAAGAGGGCCATATAAAGGAATTCCTCTAATATGTGGTGAACATGTCCATTAGCACTCTTGGAGTATCTTCTCATATACCATGAGGAAATTCAGTCTTCTTGGTCTTAATTTCTATGTAAGCATGAGAATGGCAAATAAGTTAAATACTAAATTACTAGTTTTATCTTAGCATCAATACATTCATGTTCTATTTAGAAAAGCAATTTTGAGAGTTTATAACAAAGAAAGTCTTTGTTAACAGGTATCAGGGAACCCGCCCCCAATATTTCAATGTAGGTTCTATTTTCCATAAGTGTCAGCTGGCTGAGAAATAAAGAGAAAGAGTACAAAGAGGAATTTTGCAGCTAGGCCTCTGGGGGTGACATCACATATCAGTAGGACCGTGATGCCCACCTGAGCCACAAAACCAGCAAGTTTTTATGAAGGATTTTAAAAGAGTAGGGGGTGTACGAACAGGGAGTAGGTCACAAAGATCATATGCTTCAAAGGACAAAAGGCAGACCGAAGATCACACGCTTCTGAGGAAACAGGACAAGGGCAAAATCAGAAGTACTGATAAGGGTCTATGTTCAGCTGTGCACGTATTGTCTTGACAAACATCTTAAACAACAGAAAACAAGGTTCGAGAGCAGAGAACCAGTGTGGTCACAAATTTACCAGGGTGGAGTTTTTTCCCCACCCTAATAAGCCTGAGGGTACTGCAGGAGACAAGGGCATATTTCAGTCCTTATCTCAACCACATAAGACAGACACTCCCAGAGCAGCTGTTTATAGACCTCCCCCCCAGGAATGCATTCCTTCTCCAGGGTATTAATTATTACTATTCCTTGCTAGGAAAAGAATTTAGCAATATCTTCCCTACTTGCAAGTCCGTTTATAGGCTCTCTGCAAGAAGAAAAATATGGCTCTATTTTGCCTGACCCCGCAGGCAGTCAGACCTTATGGTTGTCTTCCCTTGTTCCCTGAAAATCGCTATTATTCTGTTCTTTTTCAAGGTGCACTGATTTCATATTGTTCAAACACACATGTTTTACAATCAATTTGTACAGTTAACACAATTATCACAATGGTCCTGAGGTGACATACATCCTCAGCTTATGAAGATGACAGGATTAAGAGATTAAAATAAGACAGGCATAAGAAATTATAAAAGTATTATTTGGGAACTGATAAATGTCCATGAAATCTTGACAATTTATATTTCTCTGTCGTGGCTCCAGCCGGTCCCTCAGTTCAGGGTCCCTGACTTCCCGCAACAAAGAGGCTGTTAAGGAAAGTTTCAGTGCTTTCTTTTTTAAAAAAATTGCTTTATTGACTTCAGTAGTAAATTTATAAAAGGTTACCATGGCTTCATCTAGTTGAAATTATGATTCACATCAACATGATAACAATGTGTGTACAGTTCATGTTGCACTCATACTATATGCCTTCTTATTTGTGGTCCAGAAGAATGGCTGTTGCTCTTTCCTTCTTCATCCAGAGTCTTTTTGGTAGCTTTTAATTCTTTCTTCTACTTCTTTACCTTTCTCCAGCTCAGTTTGGTATTTTCAAACTTTAGTTATTTGGTTGCCTTTTGCCTCCATCTTTTCCACTAATGCCTCCAATTCACATACTAAATTGTCTTTCAGTTCAACAGTTGGCAACTCCTGGGTAAGTTTTGCAAGCCGCTGATGATTACAGCTCCTGTGTCCAAATTCATCTGTAAACTCTGTAAGACTTCTGACAACTCCTCATTAATGCTGTCAGAGGAGGGAGGTATTACTGACAACTTCTTACTTTTAACACTCATGAAGATACTTGCTTTGCCAAGGGAACACTAATGACCGATCGTTGCACAAAGCTTTACTGTGTTTCTTCATTAGATGCAATGCAAGACAGGCTGAACACTGGCTGCCACAGCATAGCTAAGACTTGTGGACTTCCCAGCTACAAACGGCACATCACCCAAGCATAATCTATAATGTACTGGTGCACCAAAATAGTTCCTAGAACTTAGTTTTTCTTGTGGTTTTGACTTTTTTAAAAATTCTTCTTGCACTGGGAAAATGTGGACTTGCCTTATCTTCAATGATAAGTCTATTTGTTTCTAGACCAGTCTGTAACTTAGCTGCCTTAGTTTGTACGTGTTTCCTTTCCTGTTCTTCTTCAGAGAGTTTTGCTTCCAACTCTTACATTTTTCTTTCTGCTAGGGCCTGCACTGTGGAAAGTTTGTTATACTCCCATTCAAAAAGATCCAATTTTTCAAGTTGGCTGCAAACATGTCTTTGATTGTGTTGCCATTCTCTTTCTAGGGAAACCTGTTACTCTAAGACAGATGTCTTCTCCATTTCTGCATGCTTTATCATATTTCACATGTATTCCAATTGTTTTTCTAAAAGAGTACATTTATTTTCTGCAGTTATCAACTGAGATATCAATTCTTGATTGTGCTTTGATTCTTCATTCTTTGAATTCTCCCTTTCCTGTATATCTTCATCCAGTACTTTCTTGGATTCAACTGTTTCTCTAGACAAGGTTTTTACACTTTATTCTTCTGGAATCCTTTCAAGTTCCAAGCATCAAATCTTACTTTGAAGATTCTTAAGAGCAGAAAATGTATCTCTGCTGTTGCTTTCTAGATAGGCAAGTATAGTCTTATTTGGGGAGTGTCATAGATGACTATTAAGGAAAGGCTTATCAGATGGATATACTACATATGGAGATGGAGAATGCTGAACTGTACTTCCTTGAGGCCTTGATGATTCAGCTAAGATGTTCGAGAACTAAGAACCAGAAGCAGCAGAGACCAACGCCACCCACGGAGCCTCCACAGGTCCGAGACAGTCTGAGTTCTCATACTCTCCTTCACAACTCAGGAGCTGCCCACCAGGGGTGATCCTAAGCTGAACCCCTGATGGAAAAGGGGAAAGGTGCTAGTGCTGGGCTTAGAAAACCCTGCCACACACTGGTGCCACTTTCTTAGTCTGTTGGGGACAACCACGTAACTCAATCTGGCCTTAATCATAAATTTTGTGACCATGTGAAAGCCAACCATTTTTTGAAGGACAATTTGGTAATAAATAACAGACATTTTTAAACCCAAAGCCTTTGATATAGAAATTTAATTCCTAGGAATCTGATGTCCAGAAACACTCATAAATGTGTACAAAGATATTTTTATGGATTTCAGTTTAGCATTGTTTATAATAAGAAAAGAATAAAAATATCCTAAATGTCTATCTATAGGGGATTAATTTAATTATACTAGATCTATATTTTGCATTTCTTAAGAAGAATAGATATATATATATATATGTACTGATGTGGAAAGGGGTTCATAACATATTGTTCAAAGAAAAAGAAAAAAGTAAGTATTTTATCATCTTGTTTTTGTTATAAGTTAATTTTTTAACTGTAAATGGATATACTTGTACATATATGTAGGGGTGTATGTGTATATATACATTTATATATATATTCACAGATGTAAATTTGTATATGCATAGAAAAAGTGTGAAGAAAAAAACTCACACCAAATAATAAGCAATGGTTTCCTCTGGTAAACTGGATGGTATTTTTGCTATGTTACTTCTGTATTATAATTTTTAAATAATTTGAACTACCTTTGTAATTTTAAAAATCAACAAAAATACTTCTTAAGGGAGCTGAAACTTGTTGCACATATTTTGTTATCCAATCAGGATTGCATTACAATTAAACTAATTATATTGCTTTAAAGTGTAAGAAAACTGTGTTTGGTATTCTTCAGTCTCTCCCACTCTACAACAAATATAGGGAAATGGGAACATCACATCACTATTATACCACTAATTGTTCAAGGGGATCTAAATGTCATATCAGGCAGGGCTGTAGTCAAGTTTATACAAGTTGCTATTTTAATTACACAATTTTAAGAAAAAAGAATATAAAATTATCAATATAAAATCAGGTATAAGGCTAAATATTTAAAAAAAGAAATCACAAAAAAGTAAGTTCAAGAAAGCTAACAAGCCAGGCATAATAGCTCATGCCTCTAACCCCAGCTACTTGGGAGGCTGAGCCCAGGTACTGAGGCTGCAATGAGTTATGATGGCACTGCTGCACTCCAGCCTGGGAAACAGTGTGAGACCCTGTCTCAGAAAAAAAAACAGAAAAAAAGGAATGCATCATTCTCAGGTGAGAAGTCACTTGGCAAAAAAGAAAAAAAAAAACACAAGAAAGCCAACAAACACAACAATGACATAATCCAGAAAAATATCAACTTTTATTGAAGTTGTTATTTTCAGAATACATTTCTATAATACTATTTTCTTACACTTTTTGGCTAGATGCTCTTTAACAAGAATTTTGTAATGTCATTTTCTACAGAGGAAACATTATTTAGTGTTTAGCACAATTTATGGAAATATGTTTTTTATTATTGTCTGTCTCAAAAGGCTTTTTTGTGCTTCAAAATTCATTATTGCTAATGATATGTAAAATGTTTAGGATCATTGTCCTATAATGAGGGGAAATTCTATTAAATGTCTTTCATATATCAACTGTAAAATTTCAGGGCACTTCAAGTTTCTTGTAGAGTGAGTAATTTTAAATGATCATTCATTAACTGATTTGTCATCAATGTCCTCATTGTAGTAGCACTTTGTGAGTTTTAGATTATTTTTTGTTTGTATGTCGTGTCAAATCAGCAAGAAATTTATTTTCCAGTTATGTTTGAATAATTAATTCCTCTTAATTAATTTAATCATCAAACAAGCTAAGAGTTGATCATTACTTCTGATGAAATTTACCTCTTTCTGTTAATGACATAATGGGGTTTTAGGTAAAATAAATGTTTGGGGGTATGATCTGTATGATATTTCATATGGAACCACCAAACTTTGTCAGGACAAGATTCATCAAATACACTAAGATCTTTCATAGCATATTGGTATGCATAAGATATGCAAGTTTACACATATATAGACTCCTTATTTGTAATACTGCTTAAGATTTATGTCTTTTACAGGCAATAACAAATGCTGGCAAAGATGTGGAGAAAAGAGAATGTTTGTACACTGTTAGTGGGAACGTAAATTAGTAAAAACATTATGGAAAACAGTTCCTCAAAAAACTAAAAATAGAGCTACCATATTTTTGGATCCAGCAATCCAAGTCCTAGTATACACCCAAAAGAAAGGAAATCAGTATATTGAAGAGATATCTGCACCCCCATGTTTATTACAGCACCGTTCATGATAGCCAAGATTTGGAAGCCACCTAGTGTCTATCAACAGATGAATGGATAAAGAAAATGTGGTATTAATACATATCCACATGGAGAACTATTTGGCCATAAAAAAGAATGAAATCCTGTCTTTTGCAACAAGATAGACAGAAGTGAAATAAGCCAGGCACAGAAAGACAAACATGGCATGTTCTCACTTATCTATGGGAGCAAAAAGTTAAAATAATTGAATTCATGGAGATAAGAGAGTGGAAGGATGGTTACCAGAGACTGGGGAGGGAAGTTCAGGGGCAGGGGCTGAAGGAGAAAATCGCCATTCTCTTATGTCAGGAATTTATTCTTTAGGCAGCATATATAGTTATACTGTATCATATACTTTTCAAAGAAAATTGTATCAAATCAAATTTATGCAAATTCTTGTGTTTATAGGACATATATATATTTTAATTTTTGAGTTTCAATTTTTGTGGGTACATATTAAGTGTATATATTTATGGGTTGCATGAGATATTTTGATACAGACATACAGTTCATAATAATCACATCAGGGTAAATAGGGTATCCATTATCTCAAGCATTTATCCTTTGTGTTTCAAACAATCCAAATATACTCCTAAAAGTGCTCACTTCCAACCCTACCAACAGAAAGGACTTTTGACAGAGGAGAAGTTGTAGTGTTAAGAGTCAGGGGTTTTATAGGGG
Organism: Theropithecus gelada; assembly: GCF_003255815.1. Classification (NCBI taxonomy): domain Eukaryota; kingdom Metazoa; phylum Chordata; class Mammalia; order Primates; family Cercopithecidae; genus Theropithecus; species Theropithecus gelada. The sequence continues at coordinate 192,671,005 of NC_037668.1, read as the reverse complement.
TAAAAATAACTTCTTTTTGAAAATTTTGTGATAACATAAGATCATGTGAACCCACTGCCAGTGTCCCTCTAAGAAGCTCATGCCATGAAGGACCCTGAAGTTCAAGCTTCTTTAACTTCATGGAAAACCTGCCTCTGAACATAAGACCCTGCTTAGGAGGACACTCAGGGAAAAAGATCATCAGAACTGTCTAACAATTCCCCAATGGAACAAAACCCTAATGTGGCCTATGAGGTCCTGCCTCCTTCACCTACACCTGTCTCTATAGCATCTCAGACTGACAGGTGAAGCCAGCTGGACTTGCTGGGTCAAGTGGGGACTTGGGGAACTTCTCTGTCTTACAAGAGTATTGTAAAATGCACCAATCAGCACTCTGTAGCTAGCAAGGGGATTGTAAAATGCACCAATCAGTGCTCTGTAAAATGCACCAATCAGTGCTCTGTAAAACGCACCAATCAGCAGGATCCTAAAAGTAGACAATCGCAGGGAGGATTGAAAAAAGGCACTCTGATAGGACAAAAATGGAATACGGGAAGGGACAAATAAGGGAATAAAAGTTGGCCACTCCCATTCAGCAGTGGCAACTCACTCAGGTCCCCTTCCACACCGTAGAAACTTTGTTCTTTCACTCTTCACAATAAACTTTGCTAACACTCACTCTTTGGGTTCATGCCATCTTTAAGAGTTGTAACACTCACTGCAAAGTTCCGTGGTTCCATTCTTGAAGTCAGCGAGACCACAAACCCACCAGGAGGAACCAACTCCAGACACATCATTCGTCCAGAATGTCACCATGCGGTGAGTACCGTTGGACCACTTTCACTTGCTATTCTGTCCCATTTTTCCTTAGAATTCGGGAGCTAAATACCAGGCACCTGTTGGCCAGTTAAAAGTGACTAGTGCAGCTGCCAGACTAAAGACACGGTTTCAGGCTTTCTGGGAAAGAGCTCTCTAACAACCGCTGACTCTTCAGAGTTGGGAGTGTTGGTTTGCCTGGAAACAGCTTCCACTTTCCCTGTACTTCTGGGCTGAGCTGAGGGTCGACAGAGAGGAAAACCATACAGCTCCAGGGTCCTAACAACAAGTTGGTTGACCCTGCAGCCATGAGCAGAACTCTCGAAGTTATGTCACCCAAGCAAGACTAGCCCATCTATCCTATCTATCCTGACCCTTGCCTCCTGGGTCCTAATGCCTGTCAAATAAACTTCCTCCCACCTCTCTTCTCCGAGGCTAGTCCTGTTTCTAAAAACCACACTCTGTCCCTGGTGCTCTTCTAGTTTATCCTATCAGAATGATTTCTAGTATAAATTTCAGGACTCTGTTCCCTTCTTTAGGCACCTGGGCTCACCAATCAGAAAGACATAATTATTGCCCAAAGCCCCATCGGGACAGGGGACTATCTTATCTGGAATTTTAGGATTCCTCCTCAGACTAGCAGGCCTAACAAAGGCTATTTCTGAAGTTAGGATATGGGGAGCCTCAGAAATTACAGACTTCAAAATTGGGAGGGATATCTTTCCCATTTATATGATGAGAAGTAAGGACAAAAGGCATCACTCTTCCCACCCTGGAGATCCCTTCCATCCCTCAGGGTATGGCCCTCTACTCCATTTTGAGGCATATCATCTTTATAGGAAAAGTGTAAGGTCCCAATACTAACAGGAGAAAAGGCTTAGGACTCTAACAGGTTTTCAAGAATGCGTCAGTAAGGGCCACTAAATCTGACATTTCTTGGTCCTCTTTGTGGTCTAAGAGGAAAGGCAAGGGTGCAGGTTTTCAAGAATGTATCAGTAAGGGCCACTAAATCTGACTTTCCTCAGTCCTCTTTGTGGTCTAGGAGGAAAACTAGTGTTTCTGCTGCTGCTTCAGTTAGCGCAACTATTCTGAACAGCAGGGTCCAGGGACTGTTATGAGTTCTTGGGTGGGGGGAAAAAACAGACCAAAACCATGGGTGGTTTTGTCTTGCACATGGGAAACACTCAAGCATCAACAGGCTCACCCCTGAAATGCATCCTAAGCAATTGGGACCAATTCAACTCACAAACCCTGAAAAAGAAGTGGCTTATTTTTTTCTGCAATACAACCTGGCCCCAACATTCTCTCTCTCTGATGGGGAAAAATGGCCACCTGAGGGAAGTATAAATTAAAATACTATCCTGCAGCTTGACCTTTTCTGTAAGAGGGAAGGCAAATGGAGTGAAATATCTTATGTCCAAGCTTTCTTTTCATTGAAGGAAAATACACAACTATGCAAAGCTTGCAGTTTACATTCCACAAAAGGACCTCTCAGCTTACCCCCATATCCTAGCCTCCCTATAACTCCCCTTCCTATTAATGATGAGCCTCCTCTAATCTCCCCCACCCAGAAGGAAACAAGCAAAGAAATCTCCAAGGGACCACAAAAAACCCCAGGCTATCAGTTATGTCCCCTTCAAGCTATAGGAGAAGGGGAATTTAGCCCAAGCCGGGTACATATGCCCTTCTCCCTCTCTGATTTAAAGCAGATTAAGGTAGACCTGGGGAAGTTTTCAGATGATCCTGATAGGTATACAGATGTCCTACAGGGTCTAGGGCAAACCTTCTACCTCACTTGGAGAATTGTCATACTATTCTTAGGTCAAACCCTGGCCTTTAATGAAAAGAATGCAGCTTTAGCTGAAGCCTGAGAGTTTGGAGATACCCGGTATCTTAGTCAAGTAAATGATAGAATGACAGCTGAAGAAAGGGACAAATTCCCTACCAGTAAGCAAGCCATCCCCAGTATGGATCCCCACTGGGACCTCAACTCAGATCATGGGGACTGGAGTCATAAACATCTGCTGACTTGTGTTCTAGCAGGACAAAGGAGAATCAGGAAAAAGTCCATTAATTATTCAATGATGTCCACCATAACTCAGGGAAAGGAAGAAAATCCTTCTGCCTTCCTCGAGTGGCTATGGGAGGCCTTAAGAAAATATACTTCCCTGTCACCCAACTCCCTTGAGGGTCAATTGATCCTAAAAGTTTATCACCCAATCAGCCACAGATATCAGGAGAAAGCTCCAAAAGCGAGCCCTGATCCCTGAACAAAATCTGGAGACATTATTAAACCCGGCAAACTTGGTGTTCTGTAATAGGGTCCAAGAGGAACAGGCCCAAAAGGAAAAGTGAGATGAGAGAAAGGCCGCAGCCTTAGTCATGGCCCTCAGACAAGCAAACCTTGGTGGTTCAGAGAGGACAGAAAATGGAGCAGGCCAATCACCCGGTAGGGCTTGTTATCAATGTGGTTTACAAGGACACTTTAAAAAAGATTGTCCAATGAGAAACAAGATGCTCCCTCGTCCATGTCTGCTGTGCCGAGGCAATCACTGGAAGACGCACTGCCCCAGAGTGCAAAGGTTCTCTGGGCCAGAAGCCCACAACCATATGATCCAACGACAGGACTGAGGATGCCTGGGGCAAGCACCAGTTCATGTCATCACCCTTACTGAGCCCCAGGTATATTTAACCATTGAGGGCCAGGAAATTGACTTCCTCCTGGACACTGGCACAGCCTTCTCCTGTCCCAGACGACTGTCCTCAAGGTCTGCTACTATCCAAGGAATCCTGGTACAGCCTGTAACCACATATTTCTCCCACCTCCTCAGTTGTAATTGGGAGACTTTGCTCTTTTCACATGTCTTTCTTGTTATGCCTGAAAGTCCCACACCCTTATGGGGGAGGGATATATTAGCCAAAGCTGGAGCTATTATCTACATGAATATGGGGGAAAAGTTACCCATTTGTACTCCCCTGCTTAAGGAGGGAATCAACCCTGAAGTCTGGTCATTGGAAGGACAATTTGGAAGGGCAAAAAATGCCCATCCAGTCCAAGTCAGGCTAAAAGACTCCATTAGTGTAATTACACCCTACAACTTCAAGCCCCAGCTGATCATAGTAACTTCTGAGTCACTCAAACAGCTCCATTCAGATGGCTTGTCTGCTTCTCAGGGCCTCCAAAAATCATCACCTCCTCCCTGCTTAACAAACAGTCCAGGTTTTGTAATGGCAAACATACTCCATGCATGACCATTCACCCATGGACACCCCCTGCAGCAGCGTCCCCACCACTACTGAATGCCTCCTCACGCCCTCTCTCAATCACTCTCAAATGGTTCCTAGTAGATACAAAACGATTTTTTCTCCAATGGGAAAATAGAACACAGGAAGCCACTCAGTTTTCTCCCAGCACCCCTTTCCAGCCGCTCACTGAAGCTACCTCGGCAAGCACTCTAGGAGTATGGGAAAATGAAAACAACAAACTCACACACCTTTTTAACATACACAACCAGTTCTGTCTATCCAGCCAAGGTATATTCTTCTTATGTGGAACTTCAACTTATATCTGCCTCCCCACTAACTGGACAGGCACCTGCACCTTAGTTTTTCTAAGTCCTAACATTAACATTGTCCAAGGAGATCAGGCCCTATCAGTACCCCTCAAAGCTCAAGTCCGTCAGCACAGAGACATACAACTAATACCCCTACTTATAGGGTTAGGAATGGCTACTGCTACAGGAACTGGAATAGCCAGTTTATCTACTTCATTATCCTGCTACCACACACTCTCAAAGGATTTCTCAGACAATTTGCGAGAAATAACGAAATCTATCCTTACTCAACAATCCCAAATAGACTCTTTGGCAGCAGTGACTCCAAAACAGCTAAGGCCTAGACCTCCTCATTACTAAGAAAGGAGGACTCTGCACCTTCTTAGTGAAAGTGTTGTTTTTACTCTAACCAGTCAGGGATAGTATGAGATGCCACCCGGCATTTACAGGAAAAGGCTTTTGAAATCAGACAACGCCTTTCAACTCTTATACCAACCTCTGGAGTCAGGCAACATGGCTTCTCGCCTTTCTAGTTCCTGTGACATCCACCTTGCTATTACTCGCCTTCAGACTCTGTATTTTTAACCTCCTTGTCAAATGTGTTTCCTCTAGGATCAAGGCCATCAAGCTACAGATGGTCTTACAAATGGAACTCCAAATGAGCTCAACTCACAACTTCTACCAAGGACCCCTGGACCGACCCACTTTCACTGACCTAAAGAGTTCCCCTCTGGTGGACACTAAAATTGCAGGGCCCCTTCTTCACCCCTATCCAACAGGAAGTAGCTAGAGCAGTCATCACCCAATTCCCAACAGCAGTTGGGGTGTCCTGTTTAGAGAGGGGATTGAGAGGTGAAGCCAGCTGGGCTTCTGGGTCAGGTGGGGACTTGGAGAACTTTTCTGTCTAGCTAAAGGATTGTAAACACACCAATCAGCACTCTGTGTCTAGCTAAAAGTTTGTAAACGCACCAATCAGCACTCTGTAAAATGGACCAATCAGCGCTCTGTAAAATGGACCAATCAGCAGGATGTGGGTGGGGCCAAATAAGGGAATAAAAGCTGGTCACCCAAGCCAGCAGTGGCAACCTGCTCATGCAAAGGTCTGCGGCTTCACTCCTGAAGTCAAGCTAGACCACAAACCCACCGGAAGGAACTCCGGATACATCTGAAGGAACAAACTCCGGACATACCATCTTTAAGAACTGTAACACTCACCATGAGGGTCTGCGGCTTCATTCTTGAAGTCAGTGAGACCAAGAACCCACCGGAAGGAACCAATTCCAGACACATTAGGAGAAATACCTAATGTAGATGACGGGTTGATCGGTGCAGCAAACCACCATGGCCAGTGTATACCTACCTATGTAACAAACCTGCATGTTCTGCACCTCTACCCCAGAAATTAAAGTATAATTTTTAAAAAATACCATGAGAAAGAAAAGTCTTCCCCAGATGATTCCAGTGTGCAGCTAGAACTAGGACCTTTAACCTACAGTGTTCCTCTTCAAATACCTGACTGATTCCTATTCTTTTTCACATCCCACAGTGATCAGCATTTCCTAAGGTGGACCTTTCCCTGCCTGCCTGGACTACGTCATATCTACCATATCACCTACATTCTAAGAGATTTACTGTTTTCACACAAACAAAAAAAAAGGTGTCTCAAAACTAAGAAGTGAGTAGCTGAAATTCTGCATCTTTGCAGAACAAAATCAACGGCAATTAGCTTTTTAAAAAACAAACTTGAGCTCTGGTACTCTGCTTGGGATCTCTTTTTGACACTGTTTCATGCCTTCATCTTAGTTATCCCCAAAATAGGTTGGGGGATGAAATCTTGTCATTCCAATTAGGTGCAGGAGGTCAGGAGTGGGGGGAACTAATTAGCTGCTAGTGAGTAGAAACCAAGGATGTAACTAAACATCTTACAATGTTGCTAAACACCTTACAGCCCCTGCCACAAGGAAGAATTCTTTGCCCAAAATAGTAATCAAGTGCTGAGGTTGAAAAACTCTATCTACTTAAATAAAAGTGCATGTGTTCAGTGCAGAGAAATAGGACTTTACATCAGTAATGTTTATTGAGTAGAGGTAGTAGACCAACCAAATTTTGTGAATAGCTTCTTCAGTGAGGTATCATTTAAACCCAGATCCATTAACATTTTTAAAATTTTACTTTATCACACTTAAACAAAAAGGAGAGCAAAAAGGAAAAAGCTGCTTTTTCTGTCTGTGGTTTGTATAGCTTGGCCTTCATTCATTCACACTATTGAAGATTACCTCATTTCCTTTTCAGATTCTGGAAAGAGACACTGTGGTTTTGGGAATAACCATTTGAACATTAAACCAGTTATTCACAGGAAGAATAGAACAATGATCTGAATAAGAAAATCTCGAATTCCCACAGAGAATTAAGCAATTTAATCATACTGTAGATTACTTTTTTTCAGATCAACGGTGTTAAAACAGATGCTTAAAAGAGGCAACTTATGGAGAAAACCAGAGAATGGGACCACAGGGGCAGAGATTCAAGTCCTCATTCAATCATTTCCCAGCTATGTCATCATGAGCATGTTATTTACCCCTTCAGAACTGTTTCCAATTGTATAAAATGAGGATCAAAATGCCTACCCCTCAGGACTAATTTGAGGATTTAATGAGGTGATATTAATAAATCAACTGGCACACAGTAGAAAGATAACAAGTGACAACTTATGTTATTATCCTCATCATCATCATGACCATCATCATCAACTTCTTTACCCCCCATTTTCTGGTAGGCGTGGGGATACTAGCCACTTCATGTAAGTCAAAGTGAGAAGAAAATGAGTTGATGCATTTGACACTGCTTACACATAACTGGCTTTCAGTACATTCATTCATTGAATAAATATTGCATGCTAAAGGGTGTGAGGAACTGCTCCATCAGTGTAAAGATCAGCAAATATCCCTACCTGGTGATACTTACATTTTAGAAGGAGATAGAAAATAAATGATAACACAATAAATAAAGTAGCATATTAGAAGATGATAAGCACTGTGGAAAAAAATAAAAAATACAGTAGAGTAAATGAGATCAGGAGAAGCAGGTCAAGGTTAGCCCCACTAAAAATAAACATTTGTGTATGTTAGCGGGAGAACAAAGGTTGTTAAAGGTATTCCCAAGAGCAGTAAACAGTATTGCTCTCACCTTCTTAGAGTTACTATAGTAGCTCTAAAGCAAAAAAACACATTTATTTTATAAACAGCACCGAATTCTAGGAACCATCCTTGCCCTCACCCACCACATGATTCCCTTCATGACCCTGATCCCCTCTTCCAGCAGCAGAGCATATGTAGTGGTCTTCCCTCAAAGGTACACAAACCAGTGGTGTTCCCTGACAATCTACTAAGGAGTCTGGAAGTGCTCTGGCAAATTTAGAGAAAAAAGCGATGGAACAAATTTTTAATATACAACTGACAGAAATGTTGCCATATTCTTTTTTTCAAATGTTCCAACAAGATGCATATACAATATAAGGGCTGCACATGTCATGTCACTGCTACTAACAATCAATCAACTGAGACCCATTTTTTTCTCATGAATATGTTCTTATATTTATGTGCTACTACTTACCTATGTTAAATATAATTTTTTTTACAGCTTGTTGTACTTTAATGTGTAATACTTAACTCAAGGTACAAGACAATTGCATTTAACATTGTTATAAATAAAAGAGACATCAGATCAATCATTAAGGGCTCCAGAGTGAACAGCATCTTCATAACTTCCATGTTTATCATCTTTACTTTCTGGATATAATTTAATAAGATCATCAATTCGAAGAATGGTAATTGCAGCTTCTGTTGCAAATTTCAAACGCTTAACTGTAACTATGGGTGGTTCAAACACCCTTGCTTGTTTGTTGTCTCAAGGTTTATCATTGCTCAAATCAAGACCAATCCATTTAGATTTTTACATTCTGGGTTAATCTGAGCCTCATTATGAAAAGCTCTTAATTTTGCAATCAGATCTGTGGAGTCCTGGGCAGCATTAACTGCTAGTGTATTGGGAATAACAAGAAGTGATCTTACAAACTCTGCAATAGCAAGCTGTTCCCGAGACCCCATGCTGGTTGCATAGTTTTCAAGGTATATGGAAAGGGTTGCTTCTACAGCATCTCCTCTGGGAACCACGGATTTTGACTCCAAAACTCTCTTCACTACACAAAGTGTATCATGTAAAGAGCGTTCCATCTCATCACACATGAAATCATTTGCCCCACGTAAGATAATCGATGCAGATGTATGAGCCTTGGTGTTTCTGATTAAGATCAGCTCAATCTCACAAATTCTCTCCTGTACCACTTCTTCTGCCTGTCCCAACATTGCAGCTTCAAAAGTTTCTTCACCTTCCAAATTGGCCAGGGTTGACAGAATAGTTGCTCCAGAAGCTTTCGCAAGGCGTTTAAGCTCCCTTTTTAAAACTCTTCTAACTGCCATAGCACCAGCCTCCACAAAATACTTCAGACACATATCATCAATTCCACCAGTGGTTAGAATAACATTGGCACCAGTCGCTAGGATCTTCTGAATTCTCTCCTTGGTGATATCTGATTATCTCTGTCTAATTTGGTCCAGTTTTTCAGGGTCTGTAATGACTACCTGTACACCAAGCTTCGTTTTTGTTTTTTGCAGGCTAAAGTCAAGGCAAGCAATTTTTGCATTTACGATTCTCTTGGGCATGCCCTGGGATCCCACCACACAGTTGAGGGCATAGCCACTCTCTGTTTGACTTCTCCCATGGGTTTTCAAAATATTAACAGAATTGACTGGATAGCGGGGCTGGCCTCTTGTGTCTGTGTATTTAATAGCAAGTACAGCATCTACTATCATGTTAGCAAAGAAATCACCATTTATTCCAATGATTTTGGAAGACATGGATGTCTTAGCAGCATTAATCAGGCAATCTCTTCCCAGTTCGTCTCTGTTAACAATTAGGTTTTCATTGATATAACGCACTGCTTCCTTGCAAGCAAGTCGATAGCCACTAATAACTGATGTGGGGTGAATTTTCTGTCTGACTAATTCATCTGCATTTTTTAGGAGTTCTGCGGCAATAATAACCACTGACGTAGTTCCATCTCCAACTTCTTTGTCTTGCAGATCAGCCAGCTCACAAAGAACTTTAGCTGCAGGATGTTCAACTTCCAGTAACTTCAGGATGGTTGCACCATCGTTAGTAATGGTTACATCACCAATATCATCCACAAGCATTTTATCCAAGCCAACTGGACCAAGAGAACTTTTTACAATATTGGCAATGGAAGCTGCAGCCATAATAGGAGTCTAAATGGGGCGGACACTGTGGCTCACACCTGTAATCCCGACACTGAGATGCCGAGGCAGGAGGACAGCTTGATGCCAGGAGTTCGAGAACCCCTTGGGCAACACAGCGAAACCCATTTCATTCTGGTAGCGGATCGCTTCCCCAGTGCTGCGGTCACGGTACACGCACAAAGCCCCTCCATCTTCCCGGCAGTGATACACATCGAATTCTGCTCACACCGCGAGCAACCAGTATCGCGGCCCCTGGCCGATCACGGCAGTGGCTGCGACGGCCTGGAGCGTACCCGAGCGATGCCCCCGGAGCTGCTGGGTAACACCGCCCTACCCACTTCCCGGCTGCCCTGGCCTGAAATATAAATTTTTATTATTTCTATTCTGCTGCCTTATATCCCAATTCACAAAAATGGGTATATAGTTCAAATCTGGTTTTAGTATAGTCATAGTGCTGAAATCAGCATTATAAATTATATAACTCAAAATAACTGGAAGCATAAATAGCAAACAGGACTCTAGTACTAATTTTTTAAATAAATCTGCATTTGCTGGGATAAGTGACTCTGTGGGTAAAATGATTTTTCTCATGCAGCTAAAAGTGGGAAGTATAAACAGGAAGTAGGACAATGAATCCTTTTTCCAAACAATGAATTTTATTGGGTTCTTGATGCATTTATCTCTGACCCTAGTGATATCAATTGTTATGAAATTTTACCAACTAGTGGCAGGAGGTCATCAAAACTTTTCCAACAATCTCCAAACACCAGTGAATTGTTTTCATAACAAGGGCAAATAATGCCTTCCAGGAAGAAAGCATTATTTAACCCTAAAGACAGAGAAAAGAAAAAACTATAAGAAATATTATTCAAAGTTGCAACCCTCTCAGCAAAAAAAATAGGTACACATCACACTATAGCTAAAAAGGTTAATAACAGCCACAACATTAGCGATGATGTTATATGCGGAGAAAAAGCAGAGCAAGTCATTGACACAATGTAATGTTTCTGTAATGTTAGGGGCACCCAGCAGCAATTGTTATTACATGAACAAGCTAGTAGAGATTTTGTGTTACGCCTGTAATCCCAGCATTTTGGGAAGCCGAGGCAGGTGGATCACTTGAGCACAGGAGTTCGAGACCAGCCTGGCCAACATGGCGAAACCCCTTCTCTACTAAAAAATACAAAAATTAGCCAGGCATGGTGGCACATGTTTGTAATCCCAGTTTCTTGGGAGGTTGAGGTATGAGAATTGCTTGAACCTGGGAGATGGAGGTTGCAGTCAGCCATGATGATCATGCTGCTGCACTGCAGCCTGGACAACAGAGCAAGACTCTGTCTCAGAAAAAAAAAAAAAGAATTTATCATCAGAAGGGTAGCAAAACTTAAAGATTTGGAAAATTCTCACCTGGTCATGTAAAGAATGAAAAGGTATATTAGGAAGAGAACACTAGGGTATGGCCAGGTCACCGTTTGATAAGGATATTAGTATAGATGGACAGAAGTCAAATGTTATTCATCAAGACAAGGCAAGAAGGACCCCAGGGATATTTCAGAGATCTTCAAGGCTGCCACTTACATCACAGGCCCAGAGTGTCCATAGGCCTCGAGGACCTTTAGAGCAGAACAGTGGCAAATGAGGGGCTTGTGGGACCTTGGGGCTCATGCCCAGGGCTACCTCAAGTCTCTGTTCCCCACATTCTGGTGCAGTGCTCTTCAACTGCCCTAGCTGTGGCTCAAGTGGGCCCAGAGGTGGCTTAGACCACTGCTCTAGAAGGCACAAGTGGTAAACATTGCAGTGTCTGTGCATGTCAACTCTAAAAGTGCACAGAGTGTAAGAGCTATGGAGGCACAGCTACCTCCACCTAGATTTCAAAGGATGCCTCAGAAAGCCTCAAGGCCCAGACAGAGAACAGCTACCACAGAAATCCCACAATCAAGGTAATGCCCAAATAGAGTCGTGGGGTCAGAGCCACTGCAGAGAGCCCTCATTAAGGCAATGCCTAGTAGAGCCATGGGAGTGGGGCCACAGCAGACAGTCCCCACTAGGTCAATGTCCAGAGAGCCATGGGGTTGGGACCACTACAGAGAGCCCCCAGTGGGGTAATGCATAGTGGGATCAGGGCTGCCCCTGAGACCTGTAGAGCCATAAGCATGCAACATCAGCCTGAGAGAGCTGTAGGCATCTGACTCCAACTCCAAGAGCAGCTGTGTGGGCTGCACCCTGTGAAGTCATGGGGATGGACCTGCCTGAAGCCTTGGGAGCCCAATCCCCACCCCAGTGTGTCCAGAAGGCAGGATATGGAGTCAATGATTATTCTCAAGCCTCAAGATTTAATGCTATTTGTCTCATGGGGTTTTGAACTTTTTGGGGGCCTATTACTCCTCCCTTCTTTCCTATTTCTTCCTTTGGGAATGGAAATGTCTGTTCTACTTGTATTTTGGAGACACCTAACTTGATTGAGTTCATGGGTTTACAGCTGGAAAGCAATTTGCCTCAGGATGAAATATACCTTGGATTCTCAGCCATGTTTGATATTGATGATATTTAGATGAGGCTCTGGACTTTAGACTTTTGAGTTGGCACTGGAATGAGTTAAGACATGTGGGCTATCGGGATGGAATGAAGGTATTTTGTATGTGAGAAGGACATGAATTTTGGAGAACCAGCAATGAAATGCTGTGATTTGTATGTTTGTGTTCCCTTCAAAATTCATGTTGAAACTGAATCCCCAATGCAACAGTATTAAGAGAACGTTTAGGAGGTGATTAGGCAATGAGGGCTCTACCATCTTGGATGGGACTAATACTTTATAAAAGGGCTGGAGGGAATGGCCAGTCTTTTCCCCATATGAGGACACAGCATTCAAGGTACCATCTTGGAAGGAGAGCAGCCCTCACCAGACACTGAACTTGTCAGCACCTTGATCTTCAACTTCCCAGCCTCCAGAACTGTAAGAAATAAATTTCTATTATTTATAAGCTACCCAGTCATAGGTATTTTGTTATAGAAGCAAAGATGCATTAAAGCAGGGGGAACATGCTAATGTTTTTTAAAGACAGGTTAAGAGATTCTTTCCTGAAACTGATAGTCAGTTGAGATCATTGCTGTGTTTTCAAGTGCCTCAGTCAGCTGTATGTTCAGAGTCCTAACTAGCCTGATATTATCCCTCAGGACTAAAATATCAGGTTTTTAGAGCTGAGGAGAAGATATTTTTAAATTTTTAACTGAAATATGGTAGAAAATTGTTCATTAACCATTAACTTTATTCACATATCAAGAAAAGAAACCTATTTCATATTACCGAGCATATTTTAAAGCCATAAAACACCTTATTCTCACGCTAAAAAATGATTTTCAGAATTGAATGAAAGTGAAGGATGGATTAGAAAACCATTCAGAGACCAGTTTTTGAGAGTGATGTGCTTTCGAATTGGACATTCTGAGATTCTAATGGTTGCATGATACTTGACAATTTACTGAACTTCTCTAAGTCTGTTTTCTCTTTTGTAAAGTGAAGAAAATAATAGCACCTTTCACATTGGCTCAAAAAAAGATTAAACAAGAGAAAACATGTAGAATTCTTGACACGTTGCCTGGCATATCGTAAGCGCTCAATAAATGCTCTATATAATAAATAGCTATATATTAGTTTCCCTTTCGAAAGCTGGAGATAGTATTACTGACATCAAAACTGTGGTACACCTGTTCTGTACCAATCTCCAATTGCTTTTCTTTTTGCCTTCCAGAAAGCCTGGAAGAGAGCACCTTTTACGCATGTTATGTATGTTTGTGTCTATGCACTTTGCATGTATTTTTGACACAGTGGCCCATGCACAAGGTATAGAATTCAAACAGATTTTATACAGTAGCATTTCTGAAAGTATAGTCCAGGGCCCTTACAGGGTTCCCAAGACCCTTTCCATGGGTCCACAAGATGAAAGTATGTCCATAATAAGGCTAAGATGCTATTTGCCTTTTTCACTCTAACTCTCTCAAAATTGCACAATAATGTTCTTCAGAGGCACCATGATGTGTGATATCACAAAGGACTGGGTGCAGCAGCAAACATGAGGATCTAGCTGTCTCTCCTAATCCAGACATTAAAGAGATTTATAAAAACATCAAACAATGCCACTCTTTTCACTAGTATTTGTTTTACAAAATACAGTTACTTTTCATGTAAAATGTTATGTTAACAAATAATGGGTTTATTATTGCTATTTTTAATGAATCCGTAAATACATATTTTTCAGATTTCTGTGTTAATTTCTAATACACTATTGATAGGAATTTTACTCACATAAACAAAAATTCTTGGGGCTCTGTAGTGACTCTTAAGAGTTAAAGGAGCCCTGAAACTAAAAAGTTTCAGAACTACTGACATATAATGAGAAATAAGCCTCTCTCCCATTCCTAACTGTTCCCTAGGCATGCAGTTTCCCTCTTTAGAGGCAACCATTGTTACCAGTTTCCTGTATGTTACATGCATATATAATTATGTGCATTACATATTTTTTCTTTTTACAAATGGTAGTGTATTATGTACACTAACTGAGAATTTCAAAATAGGAAAAACTAAAGTTATCATCATTTAATTACACTTTCCAACTCTTCCTTTTGCTATACACTCTTGAAAACAGGCTGTATGTTTTCCCTTCCAGATATTCCTGAGGCGCTCGGGACACCCACATTTCTTTAGGTATCTATCGGCCAATGACAGGGTAAGAGAAATCAATATCATGTCTACTACTACCAGAAAATTTCATTTTCACTTTTCTTAACATCACTTTATCTTTGAGCTAATAAAATAGTTCTAAATATATTCAATACCTAAATAATTCTCTCCTCTTTCAGAGTCTGAAATCCATTCTCATTATCTCTTTTTCCTTTTTTTCTTTCTTGTTACTCCTCTGAGATCCCCCACAAATGAGATCTCCCATTTTTGCCAGCTATATACAAGAGTTGCAGTGAAGGGCCTCCACATACACATATACAAAAACATACAAGCAAGCCTGACTTTATAATATAGCATGGATCAGAACAGAAATGTATAAAAGTCACCTTAGAGAATAAAGATCTTCTAGTCCAATATAACCCAAAAAGATGTATTCATTTATCCAAAGAAAGAATCTCTTTTTAATAATTTCTGGTGCACTATTCTTTATTCATAAGCTTTCTAACTTACTGATTTTAACTTTCTAAGTTGCTGATTCTCTTTTTAGCTTCATCTAATCTGCTATATAACTCTTCCTTTGAGTTTCTAGTGTCAATGACTACTATATTGTTCTAGAAGTTCTATTTGATTCTTTTTTCAAATATACCTAGCTTTTCTGTTTGTCGAGCTTTGTTTCTCTTTTTTTTTTACTCCTTCATTGATATATTTATTCATTTTGAACACAGCTATTTTAAAGGCTTGAATAATCCCAATATCTGGAATTCCTAGCAGTTAATTCTGTGGATGTTTTGTAGGGCCTGGGTTAAGGGTAACTCCTTCCAGAGAGATTCTGCATTTGCTACTACCAGATATCCAAAGATTTGCATGTATGGTAATTTCTTCATTTGGATGTTATTAGAGCATGTGGACAATACAAATATGAACCTCAAAACTATGTGAGAGTACTAGTATTCATTAATTAAGAAACACTTTTCTTCAGGTCAGCGTCCAGCCAAAAGTGGTCATTTTCTAGTTCTCCCTGTTAACTACTGTTGCTGCCTTTGTAGATCTCTATGCATTGGCATTTCAATTTCATTTCCACTGAACCTAAGGCCTTGTGAAGCCATTAAACCCCAAGCATTTGAGACCTACAACCTTTTCAAGTTTTCATTTTACCCTCAAGTTTTGGCCCTGGGATTTTTCCTTTCTTCCTTATAAATTCGACTATGCATTGAAAAGGATACTTGTACTTTGTCTGGCACTTCTGGGTGTTTTGCACTGGAAGAGGTGGTAATGGATAATCTAGTCCACCATATTGCATGAAACGGAAGTACTCATTATTCTTTGTTGTTCAAGTGTAGGTCACCTAAGACAAAACCAAATTTATCCTCCAAATTATTTTCTCTTCTCAAACCTAAATCACTGTATTTCTTCAACTTCGTAAGCAAGTGGAAAGACAGAATACATTATCAATTGTATTATTAGCAACTTAATTTCAACATTCTTCTTCTTCTTCTTTTTTTTTTTTTAAATAGAGTTTCGCTCTTGTTGCCCAGGCTGGAATGCAATGGCGCAATCTCTGCTCACTGCAATGTCTGCCTCTCAGGTTCAAGCGATTCTCCTGCCTCAGCCTCCTGAGTAGCTGGGATTACAGGTGCCTGCCACCACTCCAGGCTAATGTTTATATTTTTAGTAGAGACAGGGTTTCACCATGTTGTCCAGGCTGGTCTCAAAATCCTGACCTCAGGTGATCCTCCTGCCTCAGCCTCCCAAATTTCTGGGATTACAGGTGTGAGCCACTGCGCCCAGTCTTCAACATTCTTCTTTTATGAAGAACTATAAATTATGAAACTGGTCATGTTTTCCTCTTGCTTAATAAAGTGTGCATCACTACAGCAGACATGTTAAAAATCCTTATTCAACATTTCTATTCTCAGCCTTCAGACAATCATGCTATCAGCGCATTCTTGCTCTGGTCCTTCCCCTATGTAGCACCCCACTTTATGGTCCACTCCTTCTCCCTCTCCATGTCCCTATGCATCCCTATCTCCAGCTTCAAATTTCTCTCTCTCTCTCTGTCTCTCTCTCTCTCTCGCTCTCTCTCTCGTGCACACTAGATTAGCTCTCTCTCTGATTATTTCCAAATGAATATATATAAATTCATCATATGTATGGCTTTCCCATTAGTATAGTCTATCTTCCTTAGAAAGCAAAAAAAAAAAAAAAAAGTTTTTCCAATATTATTTCCAAATGAATATATATAAATTCATCATATGTATGGCTTTCCCATTAGCATAGTCTATCTTCCTTAGAAAGAAAAAAAAATTTCCAATATTGACTCAGCCCTATATTCTCAAGACTAGTTACCATGCCCCTTAAATTCCTTAGGAGGTCTTAGACTGACACTGAATCCACTGTGACCCTGTTTATACTTGGTCTTGAGCTAGTAAATCATCTTCCTCTCCTCCCACTCCCTGAGAAAGTCAGTTTTATTTCCCTCTTCCTACATTTCTGATTCCTCCTCAATCTAAATTAATCTAACCCTGCCACTCTGCCAGCTGGACAGTCTAAACTAGCCTCTAAATGGAGGTGAGGATAACTAGCAATTACCATGAAATATATGTAGCAATCAGTGGCCTGACACTCAGAGATCTCTAACTCTGACTTATAGACCAGGGAGCCTTCAAGGACAAAACTGAGAGATTTTAGGGTGATTTTTATTACAAAAATAAAAAGCAGGACCTTATAAACAAATACTTTATGTAAGCCAGAATGCTCAATCATAGTGACCTTTAAATTCCATAAGTTTACCCAAATGGACCTGCAAGCATTTATCTGAAAAATATCCTTAAATCTTTGGGGAATATTGGCTACAAACCCTGAGATAATACTAATTCCTGAAACTCATAATACCACTTTAGAATATGCCAGTCTGAGCATAGGCTTATCGGAGCCAGGTGACAAATGGAGTTCTAACTCAATGTCACCTCGGAGTCAAAAGGCCTGGGCTCTACTAGCAGCTCTGTGTCTAATTTGTTAACCCTGTGGGCCCCAATTTCCTCCTCTACCAAGTGAGGGCTAATGCCTATCTCATAGGATTAGCTTAAGTATTAAATGTTTTACATAAAAATATTTCCAAATTTGAATAAATGTGAATAAACACAGTACTCTTCTTGCACAACCAAACCAAGTTTTACCATAGTCAGTTTGAAGAAAGAAACCCAGAAAACAAAAAGGGAAAAAAATGATTGTAGAGCCCTCTCCCTACCCCCGTGGTAAGGTCCAAACTCCTTAACTGGGAACACAAGTTCAACTATTTGTTCCTGGGAGCTCACAGCTGGCACCTTGAGATTCTGCTACACTGTGGTGTAAAGTTCTGTAGTATAATGGATGACACTGCAAGAGCAGCATTTCTTAGAATTCATCCAAAGTTAAATTCAAACAACTCTCTGTATTACATCATTATTTTTAGGATTAGAAATAACAGATGTAAATTACAGTAGGCTGCCTGGCATTCACCAACTGGTAACTATTATTTGTATTACTAACAGCTTGAGTCCCAAGAAGCTATTCATTTATTCTTTGCTACTGAGTACATATTTACTGAGAAATGATGCCAAAACATTTAAATAAGTCCTTTCAGGAGAATACGTATCTTTCTCGAGAAACTTATTCTTGGCATTTTAGGAGGCAAAATGTCAGACTTTCTTCAGATTAGACAAACAATATTAGAAAAGACCATCTATAATCACTAAATCAGGCAATTTGGATAGAAAACAGGTTAGCAAAGTTAGGAGGAAAAGCCTTATATTTAGTATAATATTTAAAAATTACAGCTATACTATCTACAATTTCCAGCTAAATATAAAACACTAGTAAATTGCCATTAAAACTCCTTAAAGAAGGGGATTTTACTCCAAATAAAATTATTGAATTGGAAGCACAAGGCCATAAATTTTGGCATATTCTGTCTCCAGACCATTTTATTTTCCTAACCCAGAGCCTAAAGGGAATGAATGTTTGGTTGGTAGGGTGGGGGACAAAAGGATGCAAGAGAGATGGAAGCACTGAAGGAATCGAGGCTAGAGTAGGGACCTATGTCTAGGCTCGGGTAGGAATGGAAGGGCTGAATAGCCAGAGACGTGGATGAGGGCACCAAGATCCTAAAATGTGTGGAAGAGGATACCCAGATGTGGGAGCAAAATACAGAAAAGGAGCTGCAAGACAAAAATTCTGCTGAAAGCTCATTCTGCCTTCGATGTATATCCCAGAAATTGACTTCAAATGTCCTTGCTTCCTAACTCACTGCCAAAAACGTAGGAGTCATTCCTGACATTTCCTCACCCTCACACAACATACTTTGTTATCTACCACATCCCTAGTTCAGGAATCCATCATCCGCCCAGCTCATCTGCCCTGCCTCACAACTGTCTCCGTGCCTCTGAACTTGCTCTTTCAGGGCCCTTTGCCACTTCCAGCCTATGATCATCCCAAATCACAAATCTGATCCATGTACCCCCATGGTACGGTCCAAACTCCTTAACTGGGAACACAAGTTCAACTATTTGTTCCTGGGAGCTCACAGCTGGCACCTTGAGATTCTACAAGTTCTGTAGTATAATAGATGACATTGCAAGAGCAGCATTTCTTAGAATTCATCCAAAGAAGACAAAAAAATGCTATAGATTATATAGTTTTCCCACAGAATGATGATTTTAAGTAAATCATTTACAATTGAGACTATCTGTATATCCTTCCTGCAGTGGTTCACTTTCAAATGCAGTTCTTCCTGTGATCCACTACTGACACAAAATCTAGAATGTGCTATTAGCCGAGACGTGTGAAACATCTGTACTTTCAATGAACTTATGCAATAAGCATCCCACACTGCATAACTTGTCATGATTATTGTTTCTTCATAGGACATTTGGCAATATTTTCCAATATTATTTCTTGACAAAGAAAAAATGTTTTATTTAATTTCATGCCATTTTTCCTTTGAATTATTTTAGCCATTTATATCTGCATTATTTCAGCAAGAAGGATACGCTATTTCTCCATGGTGTATAACTTTTTGTCTTTTGATATTACAAGCAAGAAATTTAAATCCAGGCACAGTGGTGCATGCCTGTAGTCCCATATGCTCAAGAAGCTGAGGTGGTAGGATCCCTTAAGACCAGGAGTTCAAGGCCAGCCTAGAAACATAGCAAAACTCCATCTTTAAAACAAACAAACAAAAAAACTAATATCTGTCCTAAAAATATGTTCATGAGTTTGGTGAAATGTTAAGACTTGATCCTGACTTGAGGACTGCAGGACTTTAATGCTGAAATGATTGTTTCATGTTCTAAGCACCTGCTGTCAAGGGTCTTGCTAATCAAGCTGGCCTCATGCTATTCTTACTTTATATTTCCAGATACTTTCTTTATTGTGATTGTCAATTTTATGTGTCAACTTGACTAGATACAGGGTGTCCAGATATTTGGCTAAACATTATTTCTGGGTATGCCTGTGAGAGTATTTACAGATGAGATTAGCATTTGAATCTGCGGACTAAGTAAAGCAGATTGTCTTCCCAAATGAGGATTGGCATCGTCCAATCTGTTGAGGGCATGAATAAAACAAAAGGTTGAAGAATGGAGAATTTACCCCTTCCTCCTGACTGCTTGAGCTAGAACATCCATTTTCTCCTGCCCTTGGTCTGAGACTTACACTATTATTTCCCCTGCTTCTCAGGTCTTCTTCAGATGCAGACTCTATTACACCACTAGCTTTCCTGGCCTCTGAACTTATCCCTTTCAAGGTCCTTTGCCACCTCCAGCCTTTGTCCTAGGTCTGTAGCTTGCAGATAGCAGATCATGGGACTATTCACCCTCCACAATCATGTGAGCCAATTCCTCCCAATAAATCTTTTATATTTAAATAGAGACAGATTAGATAGATAGATAGATAGATAGATAGATAGATAGATAATAGTTAGAAAAGAGAGAGAGAGAGAGATAAAGATGTATTCTGTTTCTCTGGAGAACCCTAATATAGATTTTGTTTGTTTCTGAGATTGGTTCTAAGGGAACAAAATGCTACAGATGAATTTTCTGAATTGGTTCCAGGATTCCGGAATTGTCTCCCTAATTTGATGAGATTTGAAGATACTAATGACTATTTTCAGAAGTAAAGGGAGCACTGATAATTCATGGCATACTCTGGCAATAGAGATATACAAAATACCTGCATTGGAAACTCCTAGTCAACCACTTACAAGAATCAACAAACGTGGTGGCTATAATGAGGTTATATTACTCAAAACTATTATCAAAATTTTCTCTCATATATATAGAGAGAGAAAATTTTGGGAAAACTGGTGACTATAAAGAGGTTGGCTGTTTACACCTAATATTGCTGACCAAAATGGTGTAAGAAAAGAATGAATTCAGGAATTTGAACTCTCAGCTTGAGCACTGCATAAATGACCTAAAGGCTTCTATGTGTGCCCTGAAGGAAGCCATTATTTCCTATAGCCAAAGAGCTGAGATTGCTGAAAATCAAAAACAGAATCTCATTTTGCAACTAGCTGAAATACAACACAAGTTAAACTCCTAGCCTCACAGGGTGTCTACTGTTAAAGTGAGGACATAAACTAGGAAAGTATAGGATCTTATAAATTGGGATGGGGACATGTGAGAAAACTTTGTTGATGCTGGAAACATTGAGTTCCTGAATTCTGGTAGTTTTCTTTGCCAGTAGAAGAGGCTCCGCCACCCCACAGCAGAACAGCCTTCCCACCCACAGAACAAGTGGCCTCCCAACAACCAGTGGTAGCACTTACCCACCCCCAGTGGGAGTGGCCTCTCCACCTCATCCAAAGGGATTAACCCTGAACTTCCTAGGAAGTTGTCATGCCCCCACCCCAGGCAACTGCCTTGCAAGACTGCTGATTCACTCCAGGACCCACACCCATCACCTCTCTTTCCTTCTACTTATAACTAGATTTGTCCCAGCAGGCCCCAAAAGGTGAGGTACAAAGTGTGACCCAAGAGGAGGTGTGCTACACTCCAAAACAACTACTTGAGTTTTCTCATTTATACAGTCATAAATCCAGGGAACACAAGTGGAGATGCATATTAAAGGTATGGAGCCAAGCATGGTGGCTCACACCTGTAATCCCAGCACTCTGGGAGGATCACTTGAGCCCAGGAATGCGAGACGAGGCTGGGCAACAAAGTGAGACCCCGTCTCTATGAAAAACAATTTAAAAATTAGTCAGCAAGATGATGCACATCTGTGGTCCCAGCTACTCAGGAGGCTGAGGCAGGAGGATCACCTGAGCCTAGGATGTCAAGTCTGCAGTAGGCTATGTCCATGCCACTGCACTCCAGCCTGGGCAACAGAGTGAGACCCTGCTCAATACAAAAAAATAAGGTTTGGGCAAATGGTGGAAAGAACATAAAGTTTAATCCAATCAAGTTTATTCCTTGGGCTCACTAAGCAGAAATTCTGCATTAAATGTTGAGCTCAAGGAATTAGAAAGGGCTCTACATTTTTGTTGACTGATCGGCTGAAACATGGACCAAAAGTTGGCCCACAGTGAGTGAATTTATGTATCACACCTGCATTGGTTTAATGTAGAGGAAGAGATTCAATGGTTTAGGGAAATTGGAATCTTAGAGTGGATTTGTCATAAGGCCTGCTTGTTCACACTGGGAGGGTCCAGAAGATAGGCCTTTCACTAATACGGTGAGAAATAAATTTGTGAGAGGAGCCCTAGCATCCCTGAAGAGCCTTGTGATTGCTCTTCTCTGTAGGCCACACCTCACAGTGGAAGCTGCAGCCACTGAATTAAGAATTAAATGCAGTGAGAGTAATTGGATCCTGGGTGGCAGCAACCAAGCAGCAACACTTAACTGCCAAAGACAAGGCGGGTGTGGTTACCATCATGGACAGCAGAGTCACAGCAGCAAGCTGAATGGTCTGACATATAAAACCTATGGCACTGGCTGGCTGATCACGGTGTTCCTAGAAGTAAAATAGGTAGTAAACCTAGTAAATTCTTACTTGATCTGGATAAGCAGAAAATTTCTAGGTTAAGTGAACAAAGTCTAACCTGTATCATAAAAACAGAGAGCCAAAGCCCCTCAATCAACTTCCAAACAAGATCACTTACAACCCCTTGAATGAAGGGGAGGTCAGGTCCCCTTGAAGAAGGACCCTATTCACTACTTAAAAGTTATATTAATACACCTCCCTGCCTTATACAAAGGGACCTTTGACCTTTTACCAAAGTAACTGTACATTGGGGAAAAGGAAATAATTGGACCTTTTCAGGACTACTGGACCCTGGCTCTGAACTGACACTAATTCCAGGAGACCCAAAATGTCACTGTGACCCTCCAGTCAGAGTAGTGGATTATGAAAGTCAGGTATCAGTGGAATTTAGCTCATGTTCATCCCATAGTGGATCCTGAACTATTTCAGTGGCCCTCAACCCATTCTGTGGCTACTTCCCCAGTTTTGGAATGCGCAATTGAAACAGATATAGTCAGTAGCTGGCAGAACCTACAAACTGGTTCACTGACTTGTGAAGTGAGAGCTATCCTGGTGGGAAAGATCAAATGGAAGCCATTTGGAAAAGGCTTCCACTTTTCCTTAGGTTTACTACCTAGGAAAATGGTAAACCAAAAGCAACACTACATTCCCAGAGGAATTGCAGAGATTCGTACCACCATTAAGATACTTCAAGGATGCAGGGGTAGTGGTACCCACCGAATCCCCATTCAACTCACCTATTTGGTCTGTGAAAAGACAGATAGGTCTTGGAGAATGACATAGATTATCATAAGCTTAACTAGGTGGTGACTCCAATTATAGCTGCTATAACAGATATGTTTCATTGCTAGAACCAATTGACACATCTCCTGGTACCTGGTTTACAGATATGGATCTGCCAAATGCCTTATTCTCCATACCTGTCCGTAAGGCCAACAAAGCCAGTTTGCTTTATTGAGGCAAGGTCATCAGTACAATTTAACTGTCCAACCTCCGGGATCTGGTCTCTCCTCAGCCCTTTGTCATCATAAATTAGTTCTTAGAGATCATGGCACCTTCCCTTCCACAAGATATCACACTGATCCATTACACTGATGACATTCTCTTTCACAAGATATCATACTGATCCATTACACTGAGGACCTAGTGAGCAAAAAGTAGATTCTACTCTAGGCTTATTGGTAAAACATTTGTGTGTCAGAGGACGGAAAATAAATTCAACAAAAATTCAAGGGCCTTCTACTTCAGTGATATTTTCTTTTTTTTTTCTTTTTTTCCCTTTTTGAGACAGAGTCCTGCTCTGTCGCCCAGGCTGAAGTGCAGTGGCACGATCTCAGCTTACTGCAAGCTCTGCCTCCCAGGTTCACTCCATTCTTCTGCCTCAGCCTCCCGAGTAGCTGGGACTCCAGGCACCTGCCACCATGCCCAGCTAAATTTTTTTGTATTTTTAGTAGAGAACGGGGTTTCACCGTGTTAGCCGGGATGGTCTTGATCTCCTGACCTTGTGATCCACCCGCCTCGGCCTCCCAAAGTGCTGGGATTACAGGCGTGAGCCACCGTGCCCAGTCCTATCTCAGCGATATTTCTAGGGGTACAGTGGTATGGGAAACATCCAAATATCCTTTGCAAAGTGAAAGATAAATTCTTGCATCTGGCCCCTCATACAACCAAAAAAGAGGCACAATGCCTACAGGGCCTCTTTGGATTCTGGAGGCAACATATTCTCATTTCAGTGTGTTAGTCCAGACCCATTAACACTTGAGATTTTGAAGTAAAGCCCTGCAGTCCTGCACAGATAACTTCTGTCTTGTTGAGAAAGCTCTCGGCCTCCTACTTAGCCTTAGTCAAGGCTGAACCCTTAACTGTGGGTGACCAAATTACCATGTAGCCTGATCTGCACATCATGAAATGTTATCTGACCCACCAAGCCATAAAGTTGGGTGTGCACAGCAGCACTCCTTCATCAAATGGAAGTGATGTATATGGGACTGGGTCAGAACAGGCCCTGAGGCAAAAGTAAGTAATATGAAGAAATGGTCAAGTATCCATGGTCCTCACCCCTGCTCTACTGCCAACCTGCACTTATACCCTCATGCAAAGTTCCCTAGGAACAGCTGACAGAGAAGACCCAGAACTGTTTACAGATGATTCTGCATAATGCAGAGGCACCAACCAAAAGTGAACAGCTGCAGCACTATATCCCCTTTCTGGAACATCTGTGAAGGATAGTGGTGAAGGGAAATCGTCCCAGTGAGCAGAACTTCAAGCAATACAACTCGCTGTCCACTTTGCTTGGGAGGAGGAATGGCCAGACATAGAAGTATATGTTAATTCATGATCCATGGCCAGCGGTTTAGCTGGAAGGTCAGTGACTCGGAAAAAACATGTTAGAAAATTGATGACAAAGAAATTTAAAGAAGTGATCTGTGAACAGACCTCTCTGTATGGATGAAAAAAAAAATGTGAACATACTTGTGTCCCATGTGAATGTTCACCAAAGGGTGACCACAGCAGAGGAGTATTTTAATAATCAAATGGATAGGGTGACCTGTTCTGTGGACAACAGTCAGCCTCTTTCCCCAATCACCCCTGTCATCACCCAATGGGCTCATAACCAAGGTGGCCACGGTGGCAGGCATAGAGGTTATGCAAAGACTCAGCAACATGGACTTCTGCTCATCAACATTGACCTGGTTACAGCTACCACTAAGTGTCCAATATGCCAGCAGCAGAGACTTACACTGAGTCCCCATTATGGTACCATTCCCCAAGGTGATCAGATAGCTACCTGGTGACAAACTGATTACACTGGATGGCTTCCATCATGGAAGGGGCAGTGCTTTGTTCTTACTGGAATAGACACTCTGGATGTGGACTTGTGTTCCCTGAACACAATGCTTTTGCCAGAACTACCATCCACAAGCTTACAGAATGCCTTATCCACTGTCATGGCATTTCACACAGTATTTTTTTCTGATCAAAGAACTCATTCACAGAAAACAAAGTGGAATTCACTTGTGTTACCATGTTTTCCACTATCCTGAAGCAGCTGATTTGACAGAATATTGGAATGGTCTTTTGAAGACTCAATTACAGCACCAGTTAGGTGGCAATATTTGCAGAGCTGGGCAAGATTCCCCCAGAAAACTACATATGCTCTGAATCAGCAAGTAATAGATAGTGCTGTTTCTCCCATAGCCGGGATTCACAGGTCCAGGAATCAAAGGATAGGAACAGGAGTGGCACCTCTTATTGTTACTCCAGTTACACCAGTAAAATGTTTCCTTGTTCCTTCAACTTTATGTTCCGCCTGCCTAGAGGTCTTAATTTCAAAAGGAGAAATGCTTCAACCAGGAGACAATGAACAACAATGGTTCCATCGAATTGGAAATTAAAACTGCCACCTGGCCACTTTGGGCTCTTTGTGCCTCTGAATCAACAGACAGAAAAAGGGAGTTCCTTTGCTGACTGGGGTGACTGATCTTTACTCCCAAGGGAAATTGAACTGTTCACAATGGAGTAAGGAAGAGTATATCTCTCATACAGGAGATCCCTGGGGGCATCTCTTATTATTACTCTGCCCTGTGATTAGGTCAGTGGAGAACTACAACACAATCCAGACAGAACTACTAATGGCCCAGATCCCTCAGTAATGAAGCTGGGGTCACTTCACCAGGGAAAGAATCACAACCAATTGAGAAACTTGCTGAAGGCAAAGGCAATATGAATAAGTTGTGATAGAAAGTAGTTATAAATGCCAGCAATGACCACACACCTAGTTATAAAAATAAGGACTCTAATTGTCGATTTTCCTCCTTATTTTGTTATGAATACAATTGGGTATGTGCATATAAATACATATATATTTGTTTTCTTTCCTCTCTTACTTCCCTATTATATAACACAAAATGTATTGTTTTATCATAGTATTTAAGTTTTGTTAATTTTACATCATAATGTTTATAAGATTTCAAGAAGGGTAAACCTCACTCAAGTGCTTTAACTCCTCTTCTGGGAAAAGGGTTATACATTTTGTTGTATACAGGATAGGAATATCATGTGGAATTAAGAACTTGTTATTGTCTTTATTTGGAGGTTAAGTATGGTTTCACAAGGCACGTATGGCTATCAAGTTGGCAAGGGGTGGACTTGTGATGGTTAATTTTATGCATCAACTTGGCTGGATCACAGAAGCTCAGATATTTGGCCAAAGATTATTTGTGAGTGTGTCTGTCAAGGTGTTTGCAGATAAAATGGGCATTTGGATCTGCAGACTGTCCTCCCCAATGAGGACTGACATCCCCAGTCTGTTGAGGACATGAAAAAAACTAAAGGTGGAAAAAGGAAGAACTCATTCCTTCTGCCTGGCCACTTGAGTGGAAACATCTGCCCTTGGTCTGAGACTTATACCATCGTCTCCCTAACTTCTTAGGCCTCAAAACCTCAGACTGAACTACACCACTGGCTTTCCTGTATTTTCAGCTCACAGACAGCAGATCATGAATCTTCTCGCCTCCAGAGTCACATAAGTCAATTCCACACACACACACAACACACACACCCACATACATACATATATACACATATACATATATGTCTGGAGAACTCAGGTTAATACAACTATATATTTGGGAAAGGCTTGTCATTAATAATAAGTCCATTTGTTGAAAAATGTTGCTAATGTCCTATTTCATGGTCAATGGCTTGTCAGACATTAGATCATCCTTATTTTTGCCTTGTTATGTGGCCAATGTAAAGTTTGTGTCAGCTAGAGCTCGCTATCAGTTTCTTATTGTCCATTTGCACTTGTGTTGTTAATATGTCTTCAAAATTCACGGCTTCTTTACAAGGATATTTTTAACCATTGGCCTCAAATCCTAAGCTTCATTTTTTTATGCTCAGAAATTTTCTATTGGGAGCAGGTCAGGGGCAAATAAATGTCAATTCTTTTACCCTAGGTCAAAGATGCATGCCTAAGTTATTCCTCCCACACCTCAGCCAAAGGTACACATCTGCAATCCTGAGAGGCAGGAATAATAATACCTTACTTACCATAGGCTGATTTGCCATAGGACCCTGGAGAAGCCACTTCACCTACTATTAATTCGCCTTCTGTGCTTCACAAGAGGATTTTTCAAATCTCAGCCTTCACAAACCAGAGTAGAGCTTCTGGGACTCCATACTGTTCCTGTCACAGCCCAGCTTGTGTATACATCCAGCCACAACCAGAACCCAACCAGAGGTAATAATTTCAGATTTTGAAGTTCCCTTTATTTCTACACCTGATCTAATTTTGTAATATGCCCTGGGCCATGCTTCACGCCAACACGTATCCCACCTTTATCAGTCAGATGGAATGTATTAAACCAACTGGAAAAGGGGTACACATCTCACCTTTCCCCAGAGCACTATTTCTCATCAATCCTGCTTCCAGGTGATCACCATGTGCAGCAAATGAAGCTCCTTGATGACCCCATCATATAGCTTGGGCACTTTGCAGAGAAGGATGAGTTTTGGCCAGAAATCTGTAAGGACAGAAAAGTAGCCAGTGGCTTTCAAACAATCCCCTGGAGGGCTTGTAGGCTCCTGAGCCTCACACCCAGAGTTTCTGATTCAGGGAGTCTGAGGTGAGGCCTGAGAATTTGCGTTTCTTTTCATTATTTTCTTTTTGAGACAGGGTCTCACTCTGCATCCAGCCTGGAGTGCAGTGGCCCAATCACGGCTCACCACAGCCTCAATCTCCCAGGTTCAAGTGATTCTCCAACCTCAGCTGCCCGAGAAGCCAGGACCACAGGTGTTCACCATGATGCCCAGCTAATTTTCTATTTTTTGTAGAGACGGTATCTCCCTATGTTGCCCAGGCTAATCTCAAACTCCTGTGCTCAAGGGACCCTCCAGCCTCAGCCTCCCAAAGTGCTGGGAGTACAGTCATGAGCCACCACACCTGGCCCAAGAATTTGCATTGCTAACAAGTTTTCAGGTGATTACTGAGGCTGCTGGTCCGTGGACCACACTTTGAGGAACACTCCAGACTAAGCCAAAGGATACCTCAGTACTTGTCTAGCATCATCTGGCGATTTTTTCCCCCTGGAAATGCCATCTGTTCTCTAGCAGCCTGATACTATTGCTAGCCAGCAGAGACCATCAAGGCCCAAACACATGCATGCATTTTTAAGCTCCAGGAGCTTTGCAACATAAAGGAGTTTGAAAATGTAAGTGTCTGGGTCTTTTCTAGAAGCTCCCTAATTTGTAGGATAACTTATCTCCCCATGCTTTATGTAAGCACAGGGAACAGAGGACAATCAATTCCACATTGACATTTTCTGGCAGATCCACATACATAACAATTGAGATTTGAAATTATATTGTCAAATGAAACCCTGAGAGATCTTTCAAGAGTTTTCGGCCAGGCATGGTGGCTCACTCCTGTAATCCCAGCACTTTGGGAGGCTGAGGCGGGTGGATCACGAGGTCAGGAGTTCAAGACAAGCCTGGCCAAGATGGTAAAACCCCATCTCTACTAAAAATACAAAAATTAGCCGGGCGTGGTGGCAGGCGCCTGTAATCCAGCTACTTGGGAGGCTGAGGCAGGAGAATCGCTTGAACCCGGGAGGCAGAGGTTGCAGTGAGTCAAGATCACACCACTGACCTTCAGCCTGGGCAACAGAGCGAGACTCCATCTCAAAAAAAAAATAGTTTTCATTTTTTCATTTTGTGTTTGTTTGTTTAGTGCCTGAAGGGGGAAATATAAATGAGTAAGACATGATACTAGCACAAAGGGACCTGAAAATCTATTGGAGGAAATAAGATGTAGAAGGACAGGCTCATTGCAGAGCGTGGAATACAGTCCAAGAACATAGAGCACTGGACATGGAAGCTCCATTGCTGATTCATTGTGTGATAATGGGGCAAGTCCCTTTGCCTTGCATGTGGTGACAAACTCTTGGAATCTGTATTTTGTAACTATGCAGGCCACAGATATGATATCTTATAGGACCATGGTTCTCTAGGGACAACTCTGTCCCTGAGAGCTAAGTCCCAGGGATGATAGCTAATCCTGGGACACATAAAGCTAAGACATCAGGACCCCCCATGGAATCACCCACAGGGAGTAACTCAGAGCAGCAACCTGCTGCAGAGAGGGAAGTAGCACCTACAGCCAGCTGTGCTAAGACAAATAACTATTTTTTTAGAACTTACCATGTACCAGGTACTAGTCTTAGTTAAATGTATCATTTTGTCAATCCACACAACATCGCTATAAGGAACTGTAATTATTCCTCTGCTTGGGATGCTTTTCCCAGACACCCACCTATTTCAATGCCCTCACCTACTTCAAGTCTTTGCTGAAATGTCACCTTTACAACGAGGCCATCCCTGACTGCCATCTTTTTTTTTTTTTTTTTTTTTTTGAGACAGAGACTTGCTCTGTCACCAGGCTGTAGTGCAATGGCGCGATCTCAGCTCACTCCAACCTTGACCTCCCAGGTTCAAGCAATTCTCCTGCCTCAGCCTCCCGAGAAGCTGGGATTACAGGCGTGCACCACCACACCCGGCTAACTTTTGTATTTTTAGTAGAGATGGGGTTTCACCATGTTGGCCAAGCTGCTCTCAAACTCCTGACCTCAAGTGGTCCACCCGCCTCGGCCTTCCTAAGTGCTGGGATTACAAGTGTGAGCCACCCTGCCCAGCGCTGACTGCCCTCTTACTATAACATCTTCCTTCTTTCCCCAAAACCCCTATCCATTTTATTCTGCTCTATTTTTTTCCATCACATTTATCACATTCTAACATGCTATGTATAATTTACTTATGTTCATTGCCTATCTTCCCCTATTAAATGTCAGTTTCCTGTGGGCAGAGATTTCTCTCTGTTTTGCTCACTGACATATTCCAAGTACCTAAACAGGCAACAGCAAGTCCCAAGGTAAAGGGCCAGACTGCAAATATGTTCGACTTTGTGGGCCACATGGTTTCCATTGCAGCTACTCAACTCTGCCTTCATAAGACAAAAGCAGCCATACTAATACACAAAACGGGTGTAGCTGGGGTCCAGTAAAATTTTATTTACAGGCACTGCAACTCAAATCTAACATAATCTTCACATATCACAACATATTTGGCTTTTATTTTTCAACCACTTAAAAGTGTAAAAACTATTCTTAGTTCACAGGCCACATAAACAGGCAGCAGGCTAGAATTGGCCCACGGGTCACAGTTTACTAGTCCCTGAGCCAGCACCTATTAAGGGCTTATATGGAAACCATTGTGCCAAGATATCTGAGGGCACTTGAAAGTGGGATGTTGCTTTAAGTATGTCAAACATTCCTTATACGATCATGTATACACACATTATTAATGTGCTTTGCCAGGTGCCTTTCCATAGTACCAAGGTAAATTTAGCTTTATTCACTGTCTGAATTATGTACAACTCATTTAAATTAAATAAGATTAGAACAATGAAGTTGTCAAGTTTTCAAAGATCACATAAAAAGAGTAGATGGTAAACAATTCTGTCCCCAAACATCTCATGCATCTCACATTGTACCTCATTGATAAATCCAAATTTCCAGCATGAGCATTGGATTTGATTTTATCATTGTTTAAAAAGCAATTGACAGAACTAGGAACTAAACCAGTTATGATGTTGCAGGCATTTTCAACTGTGACTCACACTGTGAAATATGGAATTAGCTCATCTCACAGGACAGAAAAGGCTGCATGGTATGTGGTTGTGTGTTATCGGATCTAGAGTTTGATCTCAACCCACTTCTCCCCTGTGGGCCCTGTGCATTTGAGTCCTCTGGTAAGGAGGGTGGGCTCAGATCAGTTTCTACACTGGCAAGTTAGTTCAAGGCTATATTCTTGTAGACACACCCTGCTTTCCCAAAACTGAGGTAGACATTCTGCAATGCCACACAAACATGCTCAAAGGAAGCAGGGCTTTGGCATATAGTAGGCAATCAACAAATATTTGAACGAATGAATAAATACACGGAAAGCTCTGAACTACTAGGGCGAAAAAAGCACTCATTCAAGTAAACAGGTCATCATTAATTATCATTTACTGTATTCTATTCTTGTCTGCCACAGGAGAAACAAGAGATATAAGCCCCAGTGCTTGACCACTTACTTATTTACTTATTTCACAAACAGTATTAAATACCTACTATGTTCCAGGAACTCTACAAGGAATTTGGCCTACAGAGCTAATGAAGACACTACGGGGTTGCATTATAACTTCCATGGGTCCTCGGCTCTTTTGCCTTCATGGACCCTTTCTTCCATTAAAAACATTAAAATTTTTATTTTACATTGTCTTAAATATAATTCAGGCTGGATTCATTGTTATGTTCTTAATTATTATATTCATTATTTCTTCAGAATTTAAAAGCAATTAATATTAAAACATTGTTGTTGACCCTAAAAGTACCTTGGGCCCTGGGCTCTGTGTCTGTTGTGCCCAGTGGGGCGACTGCCCTGCGACAGTCTCTGTCTTCCTACCTCCTGTCCTGAATGAGTCAGTCCAAACATTACTCAAAGGAGCTGATCAAGGCAGCTGGGACTAGGGGGTGAAATTCCCAGGTGTGGGAATCCTGAGAGGTTAATTGTGGAGAGCTTCCGAATGGAGAGCCTGTGGCTGTGGGGTGAAAGTGAACAGTGACAGCAGTCTGTTGGGGGTATTGGGTTCTGAGCAGGGCGAGGAGGGGGATCTGGTTGCGGGGATGGAGAGACAGTAGCAATGGCAAGGCAGGAAGTTACAGCAGCAGCAGGATGAAGAGGGTGACTGCATCACTCAGTGCAGACTGCTGGCGCCTGAGTGGAGTAAGGCTGATGGCTGTGCAGGGAGCAAAGGCGGTGGCCACTGGGGAGCCAGGTGGTGCGGAAGGGAAGCAAAGCAGACCGAACAGCCTGGCATGGGGTGTTGGGGCCCAAAAGGGATGAGGAGGATATTAGCACAGTTCGTGTGGAGTGTCAGAGCCTGAGGGTAGAGCAAGGTAACCAGCTTCTCACAGTGAGTAAAAGAAGTTACAAATCTGGCCAGGCGCGGTGGCTCACACCTATAATCGCAGCACTTTGGGAGGTCGAGGTGGGCGAATCACTTGAGACCACCCTGGGCGATATGGCGAAACCCCATCTCCATGAAAAGTATAAAAATGTGTCAGGTGTGGTAGCACACACCCGTAATGCCAGCTACTCAGGAGGCTGAGGTAGAATAATCGCTTGAGCCCAGGAAGTGGAGGTTGCAGTGAGCTGAGATCATGCCACTGCACTCCAGCCTGGGTGACAGAGCAAGACTCTGCCTTAAAAAAAAAAAAAAAAAGTTACAAATCTGGAAAGTGAAAACTAGAATGAATCTGTGCTGCTGTTAGATTAAAATCAACAATATCAGCATGAATTCATGCTTTCCTGCATATACAGATATAAAACTAGGGGTGTGTGTGTGTGTGTGTGTGTGTGTGTGTGTGTCCTAGCTCTATACACTGAGAGCCTGGGAGCAGACACATCCCAATAGCAATAGCAATGAACATAGCTATCATCCACATTTTGATTTCTGCTGTGGTTTGACAGATTTTATCCCATACCAAATTCATATATTTAAATCCTAACCCCCAGAGTGATGGTATTAGGAGGTGGGGCCTTTGGGAGGTGAGTAGGTCATGAGGGCAGAGGTCCAGGTATGGGATTCACGCCCTTACAGAAGAGGCTCAGAGAGCTGCCTTGCCCCTTACACAGCCAGAAAGTTGGCAATCCGCATCTCACAGGCAAACCCTCACCAGACCCCAACCATGCTGGCACTCTGATCTTGAACTTACCAGCCTCCAGATCTGTGGAAAATACACTTCTGTTGTTTATAAGCTAACCAGTCTATAGTATTTGTTATAGCAACCCAAACAGACTAAGACAACTTCTAAATACCATTTTCCATGAAAAGGAGCCAGGCCCCTCAGGAGAAACGGCAGGAAAATTATAAGATGAGTTTGGAATATCTTGTTGTTCCAGAAGGCAAGGAAATGTACAAAGAATGATAGGGGCACTGGCCAAATTGGGAACAATTTGATGAAAACAGATTAGAACCCAATAGATAAAATAAGCTTCTATGGGTCCATACTAATATAAATAATTTATTGATTAATAAGGAAGAAAGTAAGTTTTTTCTTACAGTAGAATACCAACTAATTAAATGCAGAATGGATAATTAAATTAAAAAATCACTGCTTGGCAATCATCCTAATAATGTTTCAGACAAGAAATATCAATAGATGCTAAAACTAATGGGTGAACATTTGATGCAGAATGGGTTTTTTTTTTTTTCTTTTGAGACAGGGTCTCACTCCTGTCACCCAGGCTGGAGTGCAGTGGCTCAATCACTGCAGCCTCAACTTCCCAGGCCCAGATGATTCTCCCACCTTAGCCTCCCGAGTAGCTGGGACTACAGGCATGCGCCACCATGCCTGGCTAAATTTTGTATTTTTAGTAGAAATGGCGGGGGGGGCGGCGTTCACCATGTTTCCCAGGCTGGTCTCAAACTCCCGGCCTCAAGTGACCCACCCTTCTTGGCCTCACAAAGAGTTGGGATTACAGGGATGAGCCACTGCACCCGGCCCAAATGGGATATTTAAATAGTCTCAAAGTACCTTCCAAAATACTTACTAATTTTAAAAAATAAGAATAATTTACAGTAAAGAGGACAGGCAGACACCTCTTAATTCAGTGATCAAAGTGAACATCACCATTAATAAGACAAATTGAAATTGTGCACCACCTATAGGATGCAACGAGAAGACCATACACAGCATCACTTCTCTGCTATTCCTACCAAAATTGAAAAGCATTACCCAAATCTAATTCTGAGGAAATATGAGACACACTCAAATCAAGGAGCATTCCACCAGATAATTGTAATCTATTAAAATGTGAAGGTCATGGAATCAAGGAAAGACTGAGGAACTCCCCCACTCTGAAGAGGGTCAATGAGGCACAACCACCAAATGCAGGGCTCGATCCTGGACTTCCACGATAATCACGTTTATTGGGACAGCTGGGGAAACTTGAATGGTGTCTGCAGATTGGATGTTAGTAAGGTATTAATGTTATTAATACTTTTATAGCTTTGATAGTTATATTATTGTTATATAGAAGAATGTCCTTGGGTCCAGGAACGATACACTCAAATATTAAAGTGATGTGACATCACGCCAATAATTTCCTCTCCAACAGTTCAGGAAAAAAGTCATTATACTTTTCTTGCCAGTTTTCTTTAAGATTGAAATTATTTCAAAATAAGAAGAAAAAATTAACTTGACAGTCATCAAACTTTTTTAGGTAAGGCCCAAGACTTCAGAATTTATAACCAAACTATTGTGTATTCCCTGAAGGACATCTGCTTTTAGTGATTCATAAGGTTTCTTAAAAATCAAGTATTTTTTTCTGGCATAAAAATATGACTCCCACATGCAAAGCTAATCTACAGTGTGAGAAGTGCAGGCAGTGGTTACGCTGGCAGGAGGATGAAGGGGAAGTGGTGGCTGGCAGTAAGCCCTGAGGAGCTCCCGCAGCTCTCCATGCTTCCTGATCTAGGCTCTGAGTGCATGGGTGTATGTCCTTCATGCACATGTACACCCTCCTGCTGTACTCACGGTTTGTACTCTTTTCTATAGACATACTATACTTCAATAAATTGTAAACTTAAATTTAAAAAAAAAAAAAAACACACACACACACACAGGCGCAGTGGCTCATGCCTGTAATCCCAGCACTTTGGAAGGCCAGGGTGGGTGGATCACTTGAGCCCAGGAGTTTGAGACCAGCCTGGGCAACATAATGAGACCTCATCTCCACAAAGAATCAAAAAATGAGGCGGGAAGATCACTTGAGCCTTGGAGGTTGAGGCTACAGTGAGCCATGATTGTACCACTGCACTCCAGGCTGGGTGACAGAGTGTGACACTGCCTCAATTTAAAAATAAAAAACGAAAAAAGGCACAGGCCTCAGTCTTAAGAAATCCACAATCCAGCATAAACAGAAGATGATGACAGCTGCCACAGCTGCATGTCTGACACCCACAAACCAACAGTGAATCACCAGACTAACCTACAAAGAAGCTCTAAATTTGCGCTTCAACAGGAATTCAAGGGAGGTTACTGGGGCCCAGAACAGTAAATATATATATATATATATATATATATATATATATATATATATATACATTCACTCACTCACTGGCTCTCCATACACTCACTCATCAACTCCCCCATTCTTCTCTCACATAAAATTCATAAATGGGTGTCAAGATTCTATTTTACTACCACCTTATTACTGCCTTCCTCTCACAATGGGAGGGAACATTCAAAAGATGTTTATTTAAAGGGACTTGGTCATAGGAAGCCCCCAGTGGTACCTTAACAGTTGTGAGCATATCTCAGTGAGCCCATGTGGTGGAGATGTGAGGGAAGAGATGGGAAATGAGGGAGTCAGAAGTGGTCTCACCATGTCACTGGCCTCCAGGTTATCACCCAATGTCCAATGTACCTGCTGCCAATAAGAAGACCCTGGTGCTCCTTGGACTGAACTTTGGCCTAGGACTTGCTTGAAGCTGTGTGCACAGCTTTAAACCCCAGCTTTCCAGCACTGACCACCACAACAGGACAGAACCCAGTGTCCTGGGGTAAAACCCAAGGGGTAGCAGCCGCACTGGGGAGACATGTACCCAGTCTGGACTAGCCCTTAATGTGTTGTTTTCACCTTCGTGAAGGTCTCTCATGTTTCTTTCTTTGACAGGAAAGACTTGGGGGAAGTCCCTCTGATTTCCCCCTGCTGACACTGGGTCCGCTTTGGCCGCTTGACGTGTGTGGGCTTCCTGAAGTCTCTGTTGCTGCGGACCAGGGCATATCACTTTGCCCGTGGTAAAGGAAGAAAGGAAAATTTCCACCCACCTGAGACAGGCTGCTTCTATCTTCAGCCTGAGGCAGAGCAGCCGTCACTCATCACCAGCACCCCTCAGGTCTTTCTTTGCTGGACTGGTGCAGGAGCAGGGGCAGGGGCGGGGACAGTTCCATCCAGGAGACCTGGGTTCCAGCTGTGGTTCTGGTTGAACTGTGCTTCTACCCTAGCTCTGTGATGACAAGCAAATTATTTTTCATGTCTTCACCTTGGCTTCCTCATGTGGACCACAAGAAGGTATTTTAAAATAATCTCTAAAATCCTCCAGAATATAAATTCCATGAGGATGTCATCCTGCAGCATAAGAGCTCAATAACATGTTCGATCAAGAAATAGGCTGAATGCAGTGGCTCACTCCTGTATTCCCAGAACTTTGGGAGGCTGAGGTGGGCAGATCACTTGAGGCCAGGATTCTGAGACCAGCCTGGCCAACATGGCAAAACTCCATCTCTACTAAAAATACAAAAATTTAGCCGGGCATGGTGGCACACACCTGTAATCCCAGCTACTCAGGAGGCTGAAGCATGAGAATCACTTGAACTCTGGAGGCAGAGGTTGCAGTGAGCCAAGATCACACCACTGCACTCCAGCCTGGCCAAAGAGCGAGACTCTCTCAAAAAATAAAAATAAAAATTTTTTTAAAAGGAAATAGTTGGCCGGGCATGGGGGCTCACGCCTGTAATTCCAGCATTTTGGGAAGCCGAGGCGGGCAAACCACGAGGTCAGGAGTTCAAGACCAGCCTGGCCAACATGGTGAAACCCTGTCTCTATTAAAGATGTAAAAAATTAACCAGGCATGGTGGCGGGCGCCTGTAATCCCAGTTACTCGGGAGGCTAAGGCAGGAGAATTGCTTGAACCCAGGAGGTGGAGGTTGCAGTGAGCCAAGATGGTACCATTGCACTCCAGCCTGGCAATAGAGCGAGACTCTGTCTCAAAAAAAAAAAAAAAAAAAGAGGAACTAGTTAAAGGAATCTCTTCTGAGGTCAACTGCCCCACGTCTCATCCACTTGACCTGCCTCTGATTTCACCCATAACTACAGCAAACAGACAGTTCCTGCAAAACTCAGACTCCCCTGGTGACAGTGCCCCATCTCAAGGCCAGCCCTGCAAGTTTTTCTGCTTTCTGTCTCCATTTCTGGCTCAACCTCACTGCCTCACAATCTCAAATGCAACAAAAACATTTTACTTCTCCGTCCCTCAAAGTTATTAACTTGCGCATGATCTCAGAGTGTGCAAAGATTTTCTAAATAGATCAAATAAAAAGCATTAAAAGACTTTCTATTTCTAAATAGAACAAATTAAAAGCATTAACCGTAGACAAGACTAACAATTTGAACTAATATTCCTAAAAAGACATCCTCAAGAGAGTCAAAATGCAACTATGGGCTAAGAAAACATATTTGCAATATATATTTAGCAAAGGACTCGTATCCAAAATAAAGAATTGCTGCAAGTCAATAAGAGAAAGACCAACAGCCAGCTGCCAAAGATTACATATTATTCCATTCACATAGAATTCAAAAATGGGTAAAATTTCCATTAACAGGAACTGAAGTTGGAATAGTGATTATCTTCGAGTGGAGTATTACAGAGAAGGACTACAAGGGGAGTTAGTTGCTGGACTGATGGAAATGACCAGTATCTCAGTCTCAGTAATGATTCCACAGGTGTATACAATGGATTTTATGTAAAATTCATTGAGATGTACACTTTGTGCACTTTGCAACAGGTAAGTTAGAGTTCAATAAAAAAGAGGGGGAAAAAAATCCAGGCTGTTTTAGGTCACACGCTCACTCCTGCAGCCAAGGGCATACAGTGTGCTGACTGGCTTCGGACGGGGCCCTATGGCCCACCCCAAGGGCTGAGAATGGAGCCTACCCAGACCAAAAACGGACAGAGGAGGGAATCTCCAAGGAGAATTGAGAAGCATTTGCAGAAGATGAGGAAAAAGATGTTCTAAGGGAGACAACTAACTTCTTACGGTCAGGACAGAGGTGGGCCTTACCTTTAGCAAGTGGAGCTGGAAAACACAGGACAGAGAGAAAGACAGAGACACAGAGACAGAGAGACAGGGGCAGACAGATGCAGAGTGACCAGCCGTCGGCTTTCCAATTCTTTGTTCTCACTCCTATGAGTGAAGCTGCACTTCCTATGTGGGGGCTTTGAAAGGTTTCCCTGTATCTGTGGGGGAATTTGTTATTCTTTTTGACCATCTGGCATTTTGAGCCTGCTTTTAATTGTTTGGGGAAGTTCCCCGCCTTATGAATCTTGAAAGGAGGCAGAGTTGCCTCCCACTCTGTGCTGAAAATGCCAGTGTTCATGATCTAAGCTCAGCCAAGGAGACAGCAGCGCTCCAGAACCACAGAGACCACAGGGCACATCAGTGTGGAGGACGTGGTCACAGAAGAGTCTAGTCCAGCAATGTCAGAGCAGGCCGGTGTTCACGGGGTCAGAGGAGCGAGCAGCAGCAGCCAGCGCCCAGCAGCATAGCCTTGCAGTCCCCACGCCCCATTCTAAGGTGTGATGTTTGGCCCTTTTGCTGGCAGGCTCCACATCTGATCCTCCATCCTTCCCTCCAATCCTGTACCCCAGTCTATATCCTTTCAATAGTTCCTTTTTGGCCTAAACCAGCCAATTGATGTACACGGCTTGAAACCAGGAATCCTAACTGATAATAACATGCTTTCAGAAAATTCCCCCTTTTAGTTTATACTAATCTGTGAAGGTTCTGTTCCTTGCAACACAGAGAAGCAAAGCTGAATCCAAAAGAATGCTTCTACCGTGTGAATTTTTCACACCATCATATGGTCGGTCACAAGGAAGGTGTCTGCTGGCAAAAGACCCTTAACACCCCACAAATCACATGACAGGAGGAAAGGGAGACAAGCCAACATGTGTGAATTGCAGTTAGGTCCTCAACTTACCTTATGTTTAGTTCTCATCATAAACCCACAGGATAGGTATTGTACTAGTGTGCTTAGGCTGCCATCACAAATACCACAGACTGGACGGCTTAAACCACAGACACTTTTATTTTCTCACAGTTCTGGAGGCAAGAAGTCTAAGGTCAACATGCCAGAAAATGTTGTTGCTGGTAAAACCTCCCTTCCCAGCTTGCAGACGGCCACCTTCTCACTGCGTCTTTGCAAGGCCTTTCCTCTGTGTGTGCACAGAGGAAAAGATCTCTGGTATCTCTTCCTCTTCTTACAAGGACACCAGTTCTATCAGATTAGGGCCCCACCTTCTATGATCTCATTTAACTGTTAACCTTCTTAGAGGCCCTGTTTCCAAATACAGTCACACTGCAGGTTAAGTCAATAAATGAATTCTTGGGGGATGCGACTCAATCTGTAACAAGTATTGTCCCAATATTGCAAACAAGAAACATGAGGTTGAAGTTCTTGTCCAAGGTCTAGATAAAGCCTTGGCACTTTTCAGTCTGCTTATGGTTTTCAGTCTTTCTTATCAAATCCTGGAAATTCAAGCTTCAAAGTATGAAGTGGAAGAAGAGTATGGTATATCACAGAGCAGTGAGAAATGAATGAACCTGAGATGAAGCCAGTGTGACTGTCTGCCAGTCAGCCCTGAAGCCAGGGAATGGAATAAACCAGATAGATCCACTGGCTCCTCTCCAAGCTCCAGTCATGCCATGGCTGGCACATCACTGCCTCGTAGCACCTTGGGTCCTGCGTTTGGGTCCTGACTCTCACATGACTTTGTGAGTGCTGACAAAGACTCCCTCCTTGACCAAACTTTAGTCAGGTTCCCTTAAGCCCTCTTCTCAACTAGGCCTTGCCCTTGACTTGCTGAGCCCAGTTTTAGCAATGAATCTTGTTAAGTCCATTTACTGAGATTCTCTCACCCTCAACATCCAATCAAGCTCCTCTTCCTCCACCTAATCAAGTTCCTCTAGGTAATTTTCCATCCACTCCCCCACCCTGCTCATTGGCTGTAAATCCTCCCTTATCCCTGATATACTTGGGTTTCAATCCTCTCACCTATTGCAATAATCTTGACCCTTATTGCAACAGTCTTGAATAGTCTTCATTGCTGTTTTTCACAGATATCAGGATAATTTTTCTTTAACGCTTTATTAGGGGCAAGACCACATCTCACATTTCTCCTTACATATCTCCCTAACACATAGTTGTGCTTCAGCTGGTGCACCGTCAAGAGGCAAGTGAGTGGGTGGGACGGTGGGTGACACCTAAAAGTCCCATGGCCTAGCTACAGAGCAAAGTCAAAGAGCACCTTGAAGCCTCTGAAGAATGGACAGTGGGATGTCTTAGGAAAAGGAAGATGGAAGAGAATAAAGGGAAGAAAACGGAGGGTTCCTAGCAGCATGTCAGACTCGATCAGAACCAGCCTTACGCTATCAATTTGGGACACTCCAGGAGCAAAGGGCCCCAGTCTTGATGGCCTGAGGGCCCCAAGTCCAAGGGGCAGCACTTGGCAGAGGGACAAACACTGGATAATTATTCTGGTCCTGACTTTGGTGCTCTCAGCTCTGCAACGTTAGGCAAATCAGCTGACCTCTGTGACCCCCCGCCTTTCCATGCATGAAATGACAGTAACAATGGCTCCCTCACAGGTGCAAGTGAGAACGTAAGTGAAATAATTTGTTTTCTTTTTTAGTGTGCTTGATATTTACCGAGAAGAATGCAAATGCTCTTTCTAACTGGTCTTCAGGAGCTGGGTTGAGGGCCTGTTTTTGTTTGTCTGTTTTGTTCCTAGTATTTTTGCCCAAATGTGCATATCTGTGGGACTGATGAAATTATGAAAGAAAAAAGGACAGCTGGGCAAAACCAGTGCATGGAAGAAAAGGAATGTCATGCTTTGGGACTGCCGGGCCCCTGTAGCAAACCAATGGGGCAGGGAGTAGGTTGGGAGCCAACCAGGCCCAAAGACTGGCTCCTTTGGGAGTCGGTGAGCTGTCCAAATCAATGTCCAGGGAGGTAGAGCCAACCAGGCTCACCTAGGTTGGTCCTTGTCTCTAAAGGCAGGGTCTGTCGGTGAGATGTTGTGGGTGATGATGTGCTCTCTGGGAATATGTAGGCTGAGCAATGGCAGCAGCTGGGCTGTGGGTGGTCTGCGCAATATGTCACAGACCCCTGGCCTACAGCTGGGGCTCAGAACAGTCCAAATTTGCAAAGCAGACATCCTGGGCTGGCCTGAGTAGGCAGCAGTGTGGTTTAGAGCAAGGCCCCTGCCCAGAGGCAGGCAAACAGAGCATCATCCTGAACAAAGACGAGCACTACAGCGGGATGATGGAGAGAACCAGAGGGCAGAGGGGAGGGAAGGGGACCAAAGGGGCACCTGTGGAAGGGAGGCAGTGGCAGCTTACAAGGCCCTCCCCCACAGGGCCCAAGGGTCTTCCAGCCCAGTAACAATATCTTCATTATCATCCTGGCCAAAACACTGCTTCCTTTCACTGAGAACATCACAAATGCTATACTATTATGATTATGATTATTTGAGAGAGAGACAAGGTCTCACTCTGTTGCCCAGGCCGGAGTACAGGGATGTCATCTCGGCTCACTGCAACCTCCACCTCCCAGACTCCAGCGATCCTCCCACCTCAGCCTCCCGAATTGCTGGGACCACAGACATGCACCACCATACCCGAGTAATTTTTGTATTTTTAGTAGAGACAGGGTTTCGCCATGTTGCCCAGGCTGATCTCAAACTTCTGGACTCAGGCGATCCACCTGCCTCGGCCTCACAAAGTGCTGGGATTACAGGCGTGAGCCACTGTGCCCGGCCACGAATGTTATTTTGAAAGCACACACACATTCCTGGTGGAAAGCAAGTATCCTCAGCACCCATTTCCTGAAACGTCTTTTAATCATCGCAATATGGAGATTGTATTATTATCACTATTTTAAAGACAGGGCAGTATTTTCCTGGGGTAGTATTTCCCAAATTGTGTTCCATGAAATGCTAATAACAGTACTAAGAAGTAAGTGGTGTTCACTTTTGAAAATGTTCCTGTAGCCAAATATGTTTGAGACATACTGCACAGGAATGGTACGTTCGTAAGCATAGACCTAGGAGTCAGAGACCTGGGTTTGGGGCCAAGCCCCACTGATTATCAGCTATGTGGGTGCAGCAGTAATAATCCTAGCTTCCTTATCTGGGATGTAGGAATAATGAAATACCTGCTTTGTAAGGTTGGTGTGAGGGTTGATGTTATGAGGTAACAAATATAACGCTCTTAGCACACAGCTGGTACAAAGAAAGTCTTCAGTAAATGGGAACTCTTATTGGCATTGTAGCAGGCTAAATATTGTTAACATCTCACAGCTAGACCTATAACTTTTTTAGGGAGAGATCAATTTTGTTTAGGAAAACTTCTTAATAAACCACTTGGAAGCGTGGCCAGCAATGAGACTCTGAAGTTACAAGCCATTAACAACCAAGACCAAAACCTGGCAAACCAAGTTTGAAAAAGCCAGAGTCCCATAGAGGATGAGTATTGATTTCTCTCCTTGCCTGACATTATAACAAAGAGGTTCAGGGCACAAAGATGAGATCTCACCTCCATCTTCACCTCCCTCTTTTTAGTACTACTCCATCCTTTACAGATTCACCTACACACACTCACACATGCACACACACCACTCCCTTTTCAGGAAGAAAGTTACAGGCTGCATTAATTAGACATTCTATGATTTGAGCTTTATTACTTCCTCTTTACTCTCTGAACTTTAAAGGAACCCATTTCTGTAAAGTTTAAATTATTTCAATTAGGTGTATTACCTTTTTAACTGGGGGTGGGGGGGAGCACTTTTTATTTTTTAATGTTGAAGACTCCACTCAGTCATCTGAGCTCCAGGAAGCATTCCCTGGCCACCCATAAGTTAAGAGCCCCTCTTCCGAGCTCGCAGAGCACCCGCTTCACACCTATGCTACAGAACACACCGCCAAGGATGGAAATTATCCAAGGATTTGTGTCCATTGCCATGCCAGGCATCCAGCTCTGCTCAAGCACGCAGGGGCCCTGACTTCCTCATCTAGGTATTCTCAACACCTCCACCAGCAGCTGGTAGGCAGCAGAGCTACTGTTACTGAGCTGCCCATGGCACCAATGGATCTATGAATGAATCTGAACGTCCTCCCTGGGGAAAAGCACTTGCTTGTTGAGGGAGGAACGGGGGTCTGAAATGCTAATCCCTGCCCTATAGTATGGGTGTGCATACGGTGCACCTTCCAAAGCCCAGAGTGGCATTCTTATTACATCCCGGAAACCCCCGTGTCAGGGGCTTTTGGGGTGACATCCAATATGTAAATACCAGGGTCAGGTCCTGCTGAGTGGCACAGCAGTGCCATATGTGAAAGTTCCACCAGCAGCGGAGGGCTCTTTCATTAGTCATTTCACTGCACACAGCTGTAAGGAATCTGGCAAAGCTTGATTTGGCTGGGAGGAGTGCATTTTCCACTTGTAGGCGTCTTGAAAACTTTCATACTAAAAAAAAAAAAAAAAAAATTAACAACAAGAATATCATCATAGTTCAAAATAAGAAGCCAAAAATTGAAGGTGGAGAGCCAGGGTAGCAAGCATAATGGAGGGACTCCAAGACCTGGGCTTCCACCAGGACCTACACTGACTCACAGATGTGTAATGGCCATGGCAAGCCTTATGTGTAAATAGAGATCCTAACATGTCCAGAGGTAGTGGCTGTGAAAGCCTGGGCAGATGCCAGGCGGTATTCTAAGGTTAAGCATTGCTATGGTTTGAATGTGTCCCCCAAATTTCATGTGCTGGAAACTTAATTCCCAAATTCACATATTGATGACATTTGGAGGTAGGGCCTTTGGGAGATAATTAGGATTAAATAAGGTCATGAGTGTGTGGCCCCCACGGTGGGACTGGTAGTTTTATAAGAAGAGTTAGAGTGACCTGAGCGGACAGGCCTGCTCTTGCCCCCTCGCCATGTGATGCCCTCTGCCGTGTGAGGACGCAGCAAGAAGGCCTTCATCAAATGTCAGCACCATGTGCTTGGACTTCCCAGCCTCCAGAACTGTAAACAACACATTTCTTGTCTTTATAAATGATCCAGTCTGTAGTATTCTGTTACAGCAACAGACGATGGACTAAGACAGGCATGATTTAGGGTACAGAGAAGGAAAACTGAGAGGTCACAGAAGAGAGAGGAGGGTAGAAGCTGGGGGAGAGGCACTGATGGAACCAGCTTCCATCCTTCCCTGCAGGGCTTGGAAATACCCATGAGGACACAAGGGAGAATAAAAGGAAGCAGTCCTGCTTGCCATGGCTGGGTCAGGGTCCGGAGGCCAGGACTGCTTTATGTCCCTGCTATAATGGACTTATGGGCTTTTTAAGACTTTTTAAAATTATGGCTCCTAGAACTGACTCTACTGATAACTTTACCCCAGACTCCCTCCCTGATTTTGACCTTAGTTTGTGTGTGGTGGCGG
The DNA here is from genome assembly GCF_003255815.1 of Theropithecus gelada. NCBI lineage: Eukaryota > Metazoa > Chordata > Mammalia > Primates > Cercopithecidae > Theropithecus > Theropithecus gelada. Next base: position 192,626,260 of record NC_037668.1, on the reverse strand, counting down.
GAGTGAGAGACTGCAGTCCAAATGGAATGCAGTTTGCCTGTCCTCTATCAGCATCAATGCACTGCCTTTCCCCCCGATTTTTACCTCATGATATATTTATGCATTTAAAACATGTTTATTGAGTGAGCTGCATGCAGCAAAATGCAAGTAAAAAGCATTTGTTTTTTCTTTTTTCTTGTCCTTTCAACTCCTCTCTCTGGATTTGCCTTGTCCCTCCCTGCATTTGAGCCGAAAGCTAACCAATACCACGGATTTTCTAGCCACTCTGAGCCATTAAACAAGAGGCTTTTCAAAACAAACAAAAAAGTAAAAAAAACAGTCTACTCAACCTGAAGCTTCTCCCCTCTCAGGCTCCTTCACTTAAGGTTTGGAAACTCGGTACCAAGGAGGAAGGCATGGACTTCACCATTTTCTGTCCTCCACCTCTCAAAGGCAGCTGCTAATTCTCACGCCTCAAGCTGTGAGAGATTGGGAACTGAGGGAAAGGACACAGTAGTTCACGGCCCTTACTGTCATGACACTGCCTTGGCGCTCTCTGGATTTAGCAGATTTTCCAACGCTTTCCTTTCCAGCCGCACTTAGGCACATTGCAGTTAAAGAATATGGCCACCAGGTGGCAGTAAAGGCCCTTTTTTCCTTGCCAGTAGATCCTACCCTCCGGTTTTACATGGCTGCATAATTTCTTTAAGATGAAGTTAAATATGCTTTCCCTACATTTAAAAAGAAAAGAAAGTAAACACCTAAAACCACAAACTGGTCAACTTAGCAAAAACTAAATATAATTTAAAGATGATGCCCTAGGGAATAAACGTTGAAAGAAAACTTCCCAAGTTGTTAATTATGTAATTACATAACTAATTTACTAAGTCTTTCTCTTCCTCAAATTATTACTGTATAAGTCTAAATCTCATTCCCAGATCTTATCATAATTTACCTTCCCTTAGTTTAGAGTCAGAAACTTTTCCCCAAAGGCTCCCTGTATGACCAGTTGTCATTTAAAGACCTTTATTAATAACTATTATACTAATAATATTATTTGTTTTTGACTATACACCAGTTACAGTTATGTTACAGTCACTACTTATAGTCATGTGTTGACTACACACAGACTACACACTGTGAGAAAACCTAACTGTGGTATTATTTTATCCTCACACCACCCCTACAAGATAATCACTCATGTCACCACCACTGCCCCTGCCCCCATTTAGGGTTGCCAGAAAAAATATAGGACACACAGTTAAATTTGAATTTCAGATAAGCAACAAATAATGTTTTAGTATATGTCCCATATACCATTACGGACATAGTTACTGCATGGGGCATAAATATTTCATGGGACATATTTATACTAAAAAATAATTATCTGAAATTCAGCTTTAACTGGACATCCTAGATTCTTATTTGATAAATTTGGCAACCTGACCCCCATTTTATGGATAAGGAAACTGAACCTCCAGGAAGGTAAGCAATGTAATGAAGGCTAAGAGCTGGTAAGCAGCATCGTGGAGCTCTGAACCCCAGACCCTCTCAACCGGGTTCCCTCCATACCATACTGCCCCTCCTTGTTGTCCAGGGAATTCTTCTCGTCTGCCAGCTGCTGGTAAAATAATCTGCCATCCTCAAGTAAAATAATCCTTGTCACTGCTCTCAACTAAATCGAAGAAAAGCTTTTCTTCCCAGTCAAGAAGGAGTCACTGAAAGACAAATTCCCATGACTGATTTTCCCATATCTGTCTTCCTTGCCAATTTATCATTTTTGAAAAAAAAAAAAAAATTGAAAACCTCCCTTATTTTTTTCCACACTGATATTCATATTTTTGTAACTCTTTCAAGGCTACCTCTAGTAAACTGAAATGTAAATACAACAGTCCATCCCAATTTGTTCTTCTGGCTTAATTATCTGAAACATAATACAGTAATTTAAAACTACACATAAAGAAAAAACAAAACAAAATAAAACTGTAATGTCATTGTACCATGAGGATATCAAAACTTTTTGTTGGTGGTTTTTTCCCACATATCTTCCAATATTTGAGTGATGATAGACTTAGTCAACTTGTATTCCACTGCAGGATTTACTGTCTTACACGTACACATAATAGGACAATAAAACCATGTTACAGTCCCATGGCTATACCAGAACACCTCTCCCCCACAATGTCAAGGTTAGTCCCTAGCAGAAAAAAAGCAGCAACAAAGGAACGTTCAAAGGAGTTTAAACATGCAAAGTGCTTAGAACAGTGCCAGCCAAATAGTAAGTGCTCAGTAGATGTGAGCTAGTGTTACTATTAACACCTCCAGACATTACTAATGGCCAGACCTGGAAATGGCTTTGTATTAATGACTAACAAGCCATAAACAATGCAGAATGAGAGAGAAGGAATGGTGGTGCCCAGAGTGAAACAAAGTAGGACTGGGAGAGAAGGGAGAAAGGCCATTGATTGATTCAACAACCATGTCATGTGTGAGTGCTATGTGCCGGTCTTGAAGGGATGGGGAGCCCAGTGAGAGAGGCAGGTCTTTGTAGTATGGTGTGATAATTGTGCACTGGAGATAGCAATGCCCAGTACAGCATGGGAGCACAGAAAAGGGGAACCCTAGCCAGTCTAGGAGGTCAAAATGAGGTCAGGGAAACTTTGTAGTGTGAGACCTCAGCTGACTCTTACTGACCCAGTAACTGCTGACCAGGCTGAGGCTGAGAAGATGGCACATTCCAAGCAGTGGGGGCAACAGCAAGCAAAGGTGCAGACTTCAAACAACAAAGCGTGTGCAGAGGACGGGGAGACAATTCAGTTCCCTTCTCCTTCGGAAAACCAGCCAATTACTGAGCAATGTAAAGTTACTGGAATGACGGAACACCCATCTGTGGGCCCCTGCACGAGGAAGTATAAACGCAAGACCTCCCATCTTCAACCAACAGGAGAAGACGGTGGACACCACCAGATGAGAGAGTTGATGTCATGGAGAAAGGCGGTTTGTCAGCTTCATATGTTAACCACTGAAGAGATGTTACATGTTAAATATATATATATATATATATACACACATATATCTCACTCTGTCGCCCAGGCTGGAGAGCAGTGGTGCAATCTCAGCTCACTGCAACCTCCACCTCCTGGGTTCAAGCGATTCTCCTGCCTCAGTCTCCCTACATGTTATATCTTAATTAAGTTATTAATATTACTTGCAAAGAAATTCATTCTCACCAATACATGGGGCTTTCACATTGATCCTCATAAGCACCCTCCCTAAATCTAAAATAATAGATTCCCACCTTAAATATGAGAAAATGGATTTCCAAAGGGATTAAAGGATTTTTCTCAAAATTATATAGCCAATAACAAGAAGAGTAGAAGTTGATCTTCAATGTTGTGCATTATTTTATTCCCCTTCTTTTCCACCTCTTTAATGAAAACACAGCCTTCAAGACCCTGTTTGAATCCCACCTCCTCTGCAAAGCTCTCCCTCCCTCCCCCACAGCACATGACATAGAGTCTTTCATATACCAAGTATGTAATAACAGTGTGATGACTGGTGATGATGATCAGGTGGCAACTGTCAGCCTATGTGGGTGCCTTGTGACCACTGGATAAAGGGGAAACTGCAGTGGTCTGGACTCAGGAATGAAGTCCCCTAGGAAGGACTAGGCTTTGAGCCAGGTCTTGAAGAAATTGGTAGCTGGGAACTGGTGGAAGCATGTGGGGTAGGAAGGAGAACATCCCACAGGTGATGGAGAAGTAACAATTTGCACAAAGACACAGAAGCAAAGTGCACCAAAACTATGCCTATCTTCTATGTCTCTGGCTTTAATATTATCCTTGGCAAATCCTTTATAATTAGAGAATATCTTCATCTGTTTATGCCACTATAACGGAATACCTGAGACTGGGTCATTTGTAAACAATAAAAAAATTATTTCTCACAGTTCTGGAGGCTGGGAAGTCCAAGATCAAGGTGCCAGCAGGTTTGGTGGCTGGAAAGGGACTGCTCTCTGCTTCCAAGGAGGTACCTTAAACACTGTGTCCTGACATGGTGGGAGGGACAGAAGGGCAAAAAGGGGGGTGAATGCTGTATCCTCATGGCAGAAGAACAGAACAAACACTCCCTCAAGCTCTTTTGTAAGGACCCTAATTCCATCCAGGAAGGCTCTGCTCTCAGGACTTAGGCCTGTCGTCTTAATACTATCACATTGTGATTAAGTTTTAACATGAACTTGGGGAAACACATTCAGACCACACCGGAAAGAAATAGACAATTCTGAACAAAGTATTTCTTCTCTTTACTTGCTTCTTTAGTCCACACGTATTTTGAGTGCCTCTCATGGGCAAGACTCTATGGGAGGCATAAAGATGAATCAAACACAGCTTTTCCCTCATGGACAATGTGTTCACTAAAAGAGGAAGACCTATGAGTAACTATCTATAATGAAAGGCACAAACTGGAAATAGCCACAAACAAGCTATGAGCTGCTGCTACTGTTTATCACTTCAAAGTAGGGATCTTAAGAGGAGAATCTTTTCCCAAACATAATCATGTTACAAACATTTGTCAATGTCTTTTATTCTCCTGGGATAACCAGGAGGTCATTATATTAAAGAAGAATAGACGGTATCACAGCTTGGATGACACAAGCCTCAAATAAAGTGGTTTTATATGACAGTGGAGGAGTAATGATTGCAATTAGAAATAGAAAGCAAGAGGACTATTTTCTTTACTTTAGGTGGTACTCAGTAAACGAGGAACTGAGCTTCTACAGCAGGTATTAGCAAGACATGGCCTGTGAGATTTGGCTACTGCTGTTTTTGAATTAATAAAGTTTGTTTGAAACACACACAAACAAACAAACAACAAAAACAAAAAAACAAAGTAGGGATCTTTGTGGGCCAGTGGGCCCAATGTGATTCTATGAGTTCTTATGAAAGGCGTGCGATAAAGTCAGAGAGAAACTGGCTGTTCCCTTCCTGGAAGCAATGCTGTTGGTGCTGGATTTTCAAGGGTACAATTTTCACGGCTTAGACAGGTTCTGGGCCATTCTAGGCAGAGGGAACCACATGAGAAAAGATATAAAGGTGGAAAAGTTCCAGGTCCAGCAAAAAAGAGTGAGGAATTTGGTTTTACTGCAACATTAAGATAAAAATAAAAGAATGGAAAATGAAGTCGCAAACGTGGATGAAACCGGGTCAAACAGTGGAAAGAATATGAAACTTTGAATTCCTAAAACAGAATTCCAGTTCTGCCACTTACTGTCTACATGACCTCAGGCAAATTACTTAAATCCTCTGAGCCTCAGTTGCTTCATCTGAAGAATGGGATCAGACAGGTGGGTTTTCAGGCATGCAATAAGGTGGCACCCCTTCAATCAGAGATTCTTTAAATATTTCTTATTCTTTAAATAATGATGTTTTTTAAAGGAGAGGCTGAGCACTGAGTCAGGCAATGACTCCTAGCCTTTCCTCCACTGTCCCAGGAAGTGTCAATATTCCACCCAGCCACACAGGACCCTGCGGCTAATCTGAGTCCTCTCCTTTCTTTGAAACGCATACAAAAGTTTCTAGTGGATTAGATTTTCGATGATGTCTTGGTATTTTTTTGTAGGTTGTAAATATGAACGTCTGCCCTCTGGCTTGCACTTGGCTCAGTGCAGCTCAGGGAGTAGGTTTGAGGGTTAAGGGTATGACTTACTCAGAGTGCTCCATAAGAATAGCTGCTTCTGTGTGACCCTTGACAGCAGAGGAAAAACAAGCCATGGAGACTGGCTAGGGGGTCATTTAGAAAGACTATTTCATAATCCATAAAAAGCCACTCGAGGCCTGAAATAAGAGAACAGCACTAGGAATAGGGAAGAAAGGATAGATTGAAAAGCTCCCACAGAAATGGAATCCCCAGGATTTAGCAAATAATTGTATGTTAGATGAGGTAAAGAATGAGGTTGAAATCTGGCTCTAGGAAGACGGCAAAGCCATTAACACAACTAGTGATATGAGGAAGAAGAGCAGATTTAGAAACGAAGTCAATGAATCTGTTTGGGACACAGTTGGAGGAGCCAGCAATCACAAAAACAGACAGAAAAGGACATCAGGCAGTTAAAAATTCAGCCCTGTTCAAGAAAGAAACATGATAGAGTAAATGATTAATGCACACACAGCCTTTGTGTGTTCCAGATGGTTCTATGAACTAGAGTGAGGAGGCTGAGCCTGGACACTGTGACCAAACCATGGACTGTTCCCAGATTCTACAACTTGCATTCACTCCTCGTAAATCTCTTGATGAATTTTTCACACATTCTGGCCTCAGTTATATGGATATGGTCCCCAAAAGATGTGAATGACCTTACTGGGGCAAGAGAACTCCTTCTCTCCTCTGTTGAGGTTTAAGTCTTCAAAATGAACTAATAGCGTGATTAACTGGAGAAAAGGCATATAGACTTATCAAGGGCATGGGGCATCACAGGCAAGTGAGTACCCAATAACCCAATGTGCTGTAGCAATAGAAGTTTATATACTCAGATAATAACCTGGAACAAACTTCCTCTGGGCTCTGGGTGTGGCGTCAACTCTAACCTTCCTTCCTGCAAGTCAGTCCCACTTGTTTGATGAGATTATAGGGAGTGGGGCTCAAGTCAGTTGCTTCCTTCTGGAGGAGCTTCCCTTAGTCAGATATAGCAACTTTAGAAAAAGTCCCTCCCTCTGCTTCAGGAGAGGCAGAAAGGCAAGAGACAGCGGGCAGGAGGTGGTCAGAGACACCTTGATTCCATGGCTGCTTCTTTAGTTCAAAACACTCAGCATGTCAAAATGCCATACTTACGAGTGTTGTTTTCTGAGCTTTAACATTCTAATCCCCAGAACCTGTAAATGTGCTGCTTTACATGGTCAAAGGGACTTTACAACTATGATTAAATAAAGGACTTTTAAATGGAGAGATTATTTAGATTATTCAGTGGGCCCAATGTAATCCCATGGGTTCATTTTTTAAATTTTTATTTTACTTTGAGACAGGTTCTTGCTCTGTCACCCAGGCTAGAGTGCAGTGACACAACACAGCTCACTGCAGCCTCAACCTCCCAGCCTCAAGCAATTCTCCCACCTCAGTCCCCTGAGTAGCTGGGACTACAGGTGCACACCACCACCACACCCAGCTGATTTTCTCCTTTTTTTGTAGAGACAAGGTCGTGCTATGTTGCCAGGGCTGCTCTCAAACTCCTGGGCTCAAATGATCCTCCTGCATCAGCCTCCCAAAGTGTGAGGATTACAGGGGTGAGCCACTGCGCCCAGCTCCCATGGGTTCTTACAAGGGGGATGCAAGACAGTCAGAGCGAGACAGACTGGAAGATGCTACACTGTAGGCTCCGAAGACGAAGCAAAACACCATGCAGAAGGAACACAGCCCTCCTGACGCCTTGATTATAGGCCTGTGAAACCCAATTTGGACTTGCCACCTTCAGAACTATATGATCATACATTCGTACTGTTTAAGCCGCTACATTTGTAGTAATTTGTCATAGCACCAACAAAAAATCAATACAATAGTCATAGCGAATGGCCTGGGTCTCATGGTCAATGGATTAGCGCTTGAAACGTTAAAGGCTGTGGACAGATAATCTTTGAGAATAACTGATGGTTAGTCTACAGCTGTGGTTCTCAACCAGGGATGATTTTGCCCTACCCTCCTAAAGGATATTTGGCAATGTCTGGAGATACTTTTGATTGTCACAACTGGGGAGTGGCTGCTACTGGTATCTAGTGGGTAGAGACCAGGATGCTGCTAAACATCCCACAAAGCATGGGAGAGTCCCCCCACCTCCCCAACCAACAAAGAATTACCTGGTAGAAAACTTCAATAGCGATAAAGTCAAGACACCCTGTCTTACAGACTGCAACTAAGTTCAGAAACTACACTGACAGTATAAAGAATATCATGGGGAAAAAAGAGAGACATGGGATTTTTCTACCATGTATGAAGTTGTTTTGACAGAAAAATGAAACCTGACTCTGATCAAGTCTCTAGAGTTAACTACAATCGTGCATCCCTTAACGACAGCAATATATTCTGAGAAATGTGTTGTTAGGTGATTTCATTGCGTAAACATCACAGAGTGTACTTACACAACCTGGATGGTATAATCTACCACACACCTAGGCTATATGGTGTAGTCTATTGCTCCTAGCTACAAACCTGTACAGCATGTTACTGTACTGAAAACTGTAGGCAACTGTAGCACAATAGTGTGTATCACAACATATCTAAACATAGAAAAGGTAAGGTGTTGTGCTACCATGTTACAATGGCTATGTAACTAAGCAATGGGAATCTTTCAACTCCATTATAATCTTTTTTTTTTTTTTTTTTTTTTTTTTTTTAGATAGAATCTTCCTCTGTTGCCCAAGCTAGAGTGGTGTGATCTTGGCTCACTGCAACCTTCACCTCCCAGGTTCAAGAGATTCTCCTGCCTCAGCCTCCCAAGTAGCTGGGATTACAGGCACCCGCCACCACCCCCGGCTAATTTTTCTATTTTAGTAAAGACGGTGTTTTGCCATGTTAGCCAGGCTGGTCTCGAACTCCTGGCATCAAGTGATCCACCCACCTCGGCCTCCCAAAACACTGGGATTACAGGCATGAGCCACCATGTCCGACCTCTATTATAATCTTATGGGACTACCATCCATAACGCTTCATCGTTGACAGAAATTTCGTTATGAGGGGCATGACTGTACTAATTTACAGGAAACAGAAAATGGAGGACACTGTTATATAGGACCACAGACATCCAATCCATAAAAATCTATAGGACAAAGTACTCAGTTTTTCAACTGATTGCCTGGATAACAAAACAGAGAGGGACATGGAAGGGGAATCTATGGAATAAAAGATTTAAGAGAAAAAGGAACCAATTACAATACGTGCAGCTGACTTTTATCTTAATTCAAACAAATAAGCTGTAAAAAATGTGCATATGCATTTGAGATAATTATAAATTTAAATACTGACTAGTTTATGATATTAATGAATTATTGCTAATGTTAGGTGAATTTATTGTTTTGGGGTTACTTTTTAAAAAGAAATTATTATCTATAGAACTACATACTGAAATATTTACAGATGAAATAACATATCAGCTGGGCGCAGTGGCTCACACCCGTAATTCCAGCACTTTAGGAGGCCAAGGCAGGAGGATCACCTGAGGTCAGGAATTTGAGACCAGCCTGGTCAACATGGTAAAACCCCATATCTACTAAAAATACGAAACTTGTGGCCGGGCATGGTGGCAGGTGCCTGTAATCCCAGCGATTCGGGAGGCTGAGGCAGGAGAATCAATTGAATCCGGGAGGCGGAGGTTGCAGTGAGCTGAGACTGTGCCACTGCACTCCAGCCTGGGTGACAGAGCAAGACTCTGTCTAGGAAAAAAAAAAAAAGAAAGAAAGAAAAGAAAGAAAAAGGAAGGAAGGAAGGAAGGAAGAAAGGAAAGAAGGAAGGAAGGAAGGAAGGAAGGAAGGAAGGGAGGGAGGGAGGGAGGGAGGGAGGGAGGAAAGAAAGATCAAATTTGCTCCAAAATAATACAGGAGAGAGGATGTGTGCAAAACAAGATCAGGCCACATGCTGCTAATTGTTAAAGCTGGACACAAAGCACATGGGGACTTACTACGCTATTAAGTCTACTTTTATATATCTTTAAATTTTTTTCTGTTAAAACATTTCTTTATAAAAAAGAGTATTATGAAAATATCTGGTTGCAACGAAAAATGATTATTTTTTCAAAAGAGAGAAAAGACTGGCCCCCCTCTTTCCTGTATTTCCTCACCTTTCCAAAGAATCTGTTCACATTTGTCACACTTACACACGTACTCCCGACCCAAACAGAAAAGCAAAAGTAACCAGAATTCTCATAGCACCTGTTAGGTGCTAAGTAAGTAGAAAAAGTTCTAGTTTAAAATGTGTGGCATTCACTTGTGAAGACAGAAGCTGAGAGGGGACCCCGTCCTTTGTTAGATACTGCTCTGCTCATTCTCCATGGCTCTTGGAAACAAGAGCCCAAAGAGAAACTGGTCCTCAAGAGACAGAGCCAAGACTGAGCACAGGCTGCGCCACAACCTCCACCAGCTCTGAGGGAAAGACCATGCGGGGGTCTGCACCTACGAATGGCAGCACCCAGCACGGTGCCTGCCGTGTGGTGGCGCTCTATAAATGTTGGAGAAAGGAGAGAGGAAGTTGATTTAGTGGGTTTAGTTTTTAAGTGGGTCTGAATAAAAAGTGAGCTTTTGCAATATCCTCTAATCCTCCTCAAATATCCTTGCTGCAGAAGGAAAAGTTAAGTCAGAATGTAATTGCCAAGACCCCTTAAAGTGACATTGGTCATAGCAAATGTAGCAGCTTCCTGTCTTAGAACTTTCGGGACGTGCTGGGCTGACGCTGTCAGCTGCTGCTTTGTAAAAATAAGCCCTATAATTAGATAGCTACTCCTTATGAAGCCCACTCAAGTGCTATCCTTTATTTTTAACCTTTATCACAGTCCTCAAAATAGACTGTGCAGTGCCTCGCCCACAGCCGCCGAGTCAAACCCCAGCCGGCTCCACCCTTCCTGCTCCCGGCTGCATTCCGCTAAAAAAAGAGCCGCGGGCTCCCTACGCAATGGAACGCAGGGTCTGAGCACACAGACGGTTGCAGGGAATCTAATACCCCGGCAGCACTGAGAAAGAACAGCTGCGCCAAATTTGAATCTTCTTTGTTTACTCAGCCAGGCAGCTAACACATATAGATAACATTTTGTTTCATCTTGAATGCACAGAATTCACAACTGCTTTCTTAGCTCGGTCCCGTTGCTCAACAAGCCTTTTTCACACGTGAATGTTTAACGTAAACCAGTCTTCCACTTTCTCTGTAGCAAGTGATACTATGAACCTGTTGGCATAGTTAGTTGAGACAATAAACATTTATAATCTTGTGGGTCTGGAGTGGGAATGCCAGCGGAATGCTTAGAGCAAAGTCAAGGAAAGGTATTATAGGGCCAAGGGATGTAATGGGGATTTCATTATATTTTGTTGCTTTCTTTTTTGTTGCTTATAACTTGGTATTCACATTCCCTAACAGATTCTTTGAAAAAGTCTGTGCGTAGCAAATAGGGCTCCATTTAAATGGACACATTAGGATGAAGGGTCTATAGAGTTGTTCACTGCAGGAATTAATGTCATACTCTGTACAAATAATTGTATTAGGTGACAGGCAATACCAACGTTTATATAATTTGTGCTATATACAGCAGATGTAACTCAGAGGCCATGTACTTAATCCTAGAAAAAATCTCAACGTTAAGACACTGTTCCCTCAGTGTCCACAGATCCCACAAACCCTTTGCATTCTAATTAAAGCTCTGCTGGGCTTAAGGCTAATTGGTAATAAAACCCAGGCCGAGAAAGCCTTTCTGTGAAAGAAAGAATCCATTTGTCATGCAAACAAGCGCCTCCAAAGTGCTAAATTTGAATTTTGAATGTTCACCTGTTATCTTAACATTTCTTAGAATGTGGGTCAGCCAGCAATTGCTAGATCATTCTTCCAGTTTTCCTCATTGCCATCCTTCAAAGAGCTAAAGAGCATGTTAATTGTATTGTTAAATCAGTATTTTGTTGTTGTAGACCTAAAGTAAATGAATCACTGTAGTTGTCTTTGGTTTTCTTTGGAGAATGCTTTTACATTCTAAATATTTTCCAATTACAATAATTTCTTTGAGAAAATTTGTCAGTTTCCTTAAATAATAACCTTCAGGTTAGGCTTGAAATTCAAAAGTATGGTGGTTCCTTCCTAGTGAAGGTCCTTAAAGGTCTTTACACTCCGTTCTTGAGGAACTTGCTGGCCACTAGAGGGCGCTCCCAGCACACCGGGACAGGATTTGTTAGTTGCACAGAATTAAGAGCCATGCGCTGATTGTTGGGCTTTGGGCCCTGCTGGGGGCCCAAAATCAGCCTGCAGAGAGAAGCCACCTCCGAGAGCCTGCATTGGCTCTCAGCTGCAAAGTGCCAATTCATCTGCCTTCAGTGAACCAACTGAGCAAACCTGCTAAAAAGATTATTTTTTACTCATTTCTGAATAAAATATTTCATGGTCAACAATTGTTTGTACATAAACTACCTTGCCTGCTGTCCTTCATTGACATTCCAGGGTCTCCAGAGGCATGGAATACAATGCATGTTCAGGACTGCGACCTGATGGTGATGTGTACTGAAGTTGAGTGTTGGATTTCGATCTTGGCCAAATGGTGGCTCCTTGGTGACAGGTCATGTGCTTACTTCCTCAGCAGACAAGTTCTCCTCCAGCCTCACTTGTGACCCATGATGTATCATGAACACAGGCTGGTGTTGAAGCTCAGTATGTAGCCCCCTTGGCTAGAACACATATTTGATAACAGTAGCAAAGAGAAATCAGCAGAGTGTAGCAATGCCCTGAGAGGTCCTAAAAGAATTCGGTGAAGGAAGCCATGAGGGTTGACAACTAATACCTAATGGCTAAGACCTAAGAGGGTAGAAGAAGAAGAGGTCCTCCACAATTAGCATTTGGCACGTAATACTGTGAAGCAAGACACATCACTTCCTAGTAATACGCTATAAACAGGTGATGATAAAGGGCGAGGGGTTGTTCCGCAGTGAGAAATCCAGTCCAAACCCAGAGACCAGCTCACAGCCACCCAGCTGAGTCCAAAACAACTAGATCTTTGTTAGACAATTGCCATCCAAACCAGAGTGTTATGAAATGAATTGTGTACCTCCACCCTTCAAGTTTATGTTTAAGTCCTAATCCCCAGTGTATTTGTATTTAGAGACAGGGCCTTTACGGAAATAATTAAAGATAAATGAGATCATAAGGGTAGGGTCCTAATCCAGTAGACCTGGTGACCTTATAGAAAGAGAACAAGACACCAAAGATCTCTCTCCACAAACACACACAGAAGAAAGGCCTCGTTTATGTGAGCACAGTGAGAAGGTTGCCTTACTAGAAACCAACCCTGCGGCACCCTGAGCTTGGACTTCCAGACTCTAAAACTGTAAGAAAATAATGTCTGTTGTTTAAGCCACCAGTCTGTGTACATTCTTATGGCAACCCAAGCAGACTAATAAACAATAAGTTATGGCAACACTGACAAAATTCTTGAGGGATCTTTGAGGAATACAGAACTCTCCTGAAAAAAAAAAAATTGGAGCATTAAAAACCAGTTTTAGGTGTTTCACCTATAATCTACCTTGTTCATGTAAAAACGATAGCAATTTCTTGGGTAAATTTTGTGCAAATATCCCATTTCATCAAATCGAAGAAACCAATGCTTATAAGGCATTACTGTATTTGCTATTAAGAGAAGAAAACAGTGACAATTGTTATACTCCATGTATTGTGAGACAGTCTTTATTTCAAAGATGGTAAAATGTGAAAATGTATATGTATGTACATATATACACATATACGTAACATATACATCTTAGCATTGATTGATAAGATTAACTCAATGTTTATTGACCCATTTGCCAGGAACTTTTTGCCTATACTAGACACTGGGAAAATAAAAATAAGCAAACAAGATGTCAAGTCTCAGGAGTACTAACTCACTAACCCTTTGAAGGCACAGAAATATAAATGTACTGTGGCAATCCCCCAAGGATCCTGGTATTATGCTGCCCTTTTAGGCCATCTAAAGTAGTCATAATAAGGAGTGTTGCCTCAAGTGCCCCAAACACAGTGTGCTCTTAGTCTGAAATTTACTCATATACAGACTTGCAGAATAGTCTTAAGGGTGGTAGCTAGGTGCAATAATTCTATCCCCGAACAAGGAATAAATAAATAAGTAAACAAACACCTCTTAAGAAATTGACTCTTGGCCAGGCGAGATGGTTCACGCCTGTAATCCCAGCACTTTGGGAGGTCAGGGTGGGTGGCCCTCTTGAGTCCAGGAGTTCCAAACCAGGCTGGGCAACATGGCGAAACCCTATCTCTACAAAAAATAATAATAATAAAATACCTGCATATGGTGGCATGCACCTGTAGACCCAGCTACTGGGGAGGCTGAGGTGGGAGGATCACCTGAGCCTGGGGAGGTCAAGGCTGCAGTAAGCTATGATCATGCCTCTGCACCCCAGCCTAGGCAACAAAGTGAGACTTCGTCTCAAAAATAAAATAAAAGAAACTGACTCAGACTCAACTCTTGATCCACCACAAAGACTTCCAAGTTGTTATGGGTTGAATTTTGTCCCCCCAAAATTCATATATTGAAGTCCTATCTCCCCAGTACCTCCAAATATGGCCTTATTTGGAAACAGCATTGTTGCAGATGTAGTCAGTTAAGATGAGATTGTATTTGAGTAAAATAGCCCCTAATTCAGTAAGACTGGTGTCCTTATAAGGGGAAATCTGGACACAGGCATATGTAAAAGGAGAATGCCATATGAAGACGAGTTATGCTGCCACAAGCTATGGAATGCCAAAGATTACCAGCAAGCCACCCAAAGCTAAGGGAGAGACATGAAACAGACTCTCCCTCACATCCATCAGAAGAAGCCAACCCGGCTGACACTTGGCTCTCACACCTCTAGCCACCAGAATCATGAGACACAGTTTTCTGCAGTGTCATCTGCTCAGTTTGTGGTATTTTCTTACAGCATCCCTAAAAAACTAATGCACAATTGTTTCAAATTACTTTACCTTCCCTTGTATTTTCTTGCCTTGTATCTAATTAGGATATTACAAGTGCATGGTAACTGTTCTTATGATGATGTAGTTGCTTTTTTGTCCCTACTGTACCTCATACAATTTATCCTGCAGCATTTTCTAAACTTCTTTTTACACAAAAGATCACTTAGGAGACCTGGCAGAAAAGTGAGCAAGTGAGACTGGTAAGTGAGCAATCAATGGGTGAGCTGCAACAAAATAAAGATATTGTGATGCAGCCAATTTGACCATTAACCTTTCACCTTTTTCATCACCAAGTGCCAAATCAGAAGAAGATGCCAGTGAGGCATAGCACTGGAGTGGAGTGAACGATGGGGTGCAAACAGACGAGAGTTCATGGATGTGCTAGGGAATGTGTTATCCACATTACTTGGTAGTTTTCTAAGTTATCACTTAACATTTGGGAGATTTGAGGGTCATGAAGTAGGAATGGCTACAAAAGTGTGCAAGGTATTCGATGCCATGGAGACCCAATGCCAGCAAAAGTACTCCTCTGCAGAGGCTGGAACCATAATACCATCTGGGTAACCGAGATACAGTGTCTAAAGAGAATGGTGAGCATAGCTGTGGATCACGCAGGATTTTAGTTGAGGAAATCTGATTTGGCAAAGAGAAGAATATCCAGGGAAATTCTCAGTGTCAGATGTGCTCTTGACTGGGACAGCAATCTAATGCCCCATGGGACAAAATAGTGAAACACCAAAGAAAGAAAGAGGATCATAGCCAAACGGCCTAGGATTCATCTCTGGTGAAAAACTGGAGAGCTGGGCATGAATAATACTGAGGTTCCACCTATGAGCTGGCCCATGAAAACAGGACAGGGACAACCAATGGAAGGCTGAGGGGACTGCTGCAACTCTCAGCTTCATGGTCACTCATGGCCACGTCTAGTAGTCCTGATCCTATCTCGCTGGTAAGCAGTAAAACCAAGTCTTTTGGACAATGGCATCAAAAACCCCTATGTAGATGGACCCAGAAAGTGATAGGAGACAGGCTTTACCTACTAGAGATACTCATCAACACATATGACCCAGAGAGCTGGAAAAGAACAAAAGGAGCAAATAAGAACATTCTAAAACTTACTAAATACCTGAGCTATTTATTAGTTTATGCTTTGGACTGAATTGTGTCCTCCCAAAGTTCATGTGTTGCACTCCTAACCCCCAGGGTGGCTGTATGTGGTGTAAGGATGTAACTGATGTTAAATGGGATCATAAAGGTGGACCCCAATGCAATAGGATTAGTGTCCTTAGAAGAGGAGACACCAGCGAGCTTACTCCCTCTCCCCGCTGCGTGAGCACACATCTGCAAGGCAGGAAGGAGCCCTCACTAGGAACTAACTGGCCAATACCTTGATCTTGAACCTCTTAGCATCCAAACCTGTGAAAAAATACATTTCTATTTCTGTTGTGTAAAACACCTTGCCTATGGTATTTTGTTACGGCAGCCCAAGCCCAGTATGCAATCAATTTTAAAATGTCTTATTAATAGCTACATTCAATAAAAGTTAATCTACCGCTGAGGAAAGTTTTTTAAAGGTTAATAGTTGCTTATGAAAGAAAAACTGTAGTCAATTATTTGTTGCATCCTACCTTTAATATAATGAGACATAAAAGCTTTACCTATGAATGCCATTTAGCGTCCTTTTCCTCATTTTCAAAGTAGTTTATTGTTCAGAAAACAGAAAAGAAAACCTAGGACACATCCCTAGCTGTTTCTCAGGAAATATTCTCGGAAGTGGAATTACTAAGTTGAAGACTATGCGTATTTCAAAGCTACTAGATAAATATTTCCAAAGTATCCACCAAAAAGGTTGAACCAGTTTACACTCCACAAAGGAGCAGAGGAGAACATCTATTCCCATGTACTCATGTCACCTCTGAATTTCATTTTAAATTTTATGTCTTAGTTTGTTATCTCCCAGAAGCAGACACTGAGACAAGGATTCAAGTGCAGGAAGTTTATCTGAGTAATACAGAAATAGGGATGGATATGGGTAAGTGATAACCAGAAGCAAAGGCAGCCAATAAAGGGTACATTACTAAGCCACCTATCGCAGTGGGCAACTGGAACTTAATCTTGCAGAGAAATTCTGGGCAATAATACAAAATGCCCCAGCATTATCCCACCTAAAGGGCTATGGTCTTACATGACAACTCCAAGAGTCATTAAGTGAGAGCTACTGTTTTGTTTTGCTTTGTTTTACTTTGTTTAAGATGGAGTCTCACTCTGTCACCCAGGCTGGAGTGCAGTGGCACGATCTTGGTTCACTGCAACCTCGGCCTCCCGGGTTCAAGTGACTCTCCTGCCTCAGCCTCCTGAGTTGCTGGAATTACAGGCACCTGCCACCGCACCCAGATAATTTTTGTATTTTTAGTAGAGACAGGGTTTCACCATCTTGGCCAGGCTGGTCTTGAACTCCTGACCTCATGATCCACCCACTTCATCCTCCCAAAGTGCTGGGATTACAGGTGTGAGCCACTGCCAAGCGAGGGCTACTTAAGGAAAAGGTCACAGGGCCTTCAGCAGTTGTTTTTTTTTTTTTTTTTTTTTAAAGCTCTCAGGCATGAAGTTGCAAATACCACCCTTAGAAATCTACTGGGGAGCACTGCAATGTCCAGAAATGTGTCCTGGCGCTGATGGCATCTGCTACACTTTGTCAACTTGATAGGGATAAAATGATAGGTTTCTGTGTAGTGAAGAATTAACTTAGGGCTTTTGGCTACTGGGAGGTGATCTCCATGCCCCTGGAATGCCCAGCGTGTTATGAGTGTCTTTGTTGGCCTGAGGGCTTTGGCCACCAGTCTAGAGATGTGATTTATGGTGAGGGCTTTGACCCTGTGGACATCAGAGGCTCAGGTGAGCATCGCTGGTTGTCAGTACTCTGTGTGTATTGTCACATATCGTGACCAGGAGGTAACACAATCCATGACTCTGTAGAGAGAGGAAGATGGGAAGCTCTGTGCATGGACCCCTCCAGGCTCTGCCCTATGTCGCTTCCCTCTGCTGATTGTATTATCTGTGTCCTTTCGTTATAATAAAATTGTAAGCATAATAAAAGTGCTTTCCTGGGTTCAGTGTGTCATTCTTGTGAATTATGCAAACTGAGGGTGGCCACAGAGAAGGTCTGTCGGCTTTTTTTTTTTTTTTTAAGTATTTTAACTTAGTTAACTTTTGTGCTTGTAAATAGCTTATTATTAATTATTTGCTTATTAATTTAGTTTGTGGTAGCTTTAAGTTACTGTATAATCAGTTCTATCAGTTTTTTCCTTTATAGCTTTTGTGTACTTACAAAGGTCTTTCTCACTACAAAATTATATAGGCATTCAGCTTTATTTTCAAGTTTTTTAGTGTCATTCTCCCCCATTTAACTAATTCCATTTGGAATTTGTTTTCTTGTACTCTTTTAGGTAAAAATCTATTGTTACTTTTTCCCAAACTGTTTCTCAATTGAGCCAAAACCATCTTTTGCCTCACTGTATTTTTCTTCATTTTTATCACATGCTAAATTCCCACATACACTAGGGTTTATATGTGGTCACTCTATTCTGTTCCATCTATATACATTCCATCACTCTTGTCTTTAGTTTCTGTGGGTTTATAATACATATTAATATCCCACTGCATACATTTTTCCTACTTATTGTTCCTATTCAAAATATTCTTGGTTTTCTTATTTATTCTTCCATCATAAAATTTTCTGCACCCCAACAAAATGTTTTACTCAGAACATAAAAGAAAAATTAAAATCACATCATCAATTCCCATCACACCTGCCCCTCCCCAATAAAATCCTACTAGAATTTTTTATTGGAATTGCACTAAATTTAAATATTAATTTTGGGAAAATTTGTATACCTATAAAACTGAATCTTTCCATGCAGGAACACAGTATGTCCCCCAGTAAAAACAAATACATTTTTATCCTAGTACTTATATGTCTTTAATTAAACCCTGACTGAATTAGAGGGTATCTAGGTAGAAGACACACATTGTCTACCAAAGTCTACTATGGGTTAATTTTGTTTCAAAAACATTAAAACCTATAGATTACGAAAAAAATAAATACAAACATTTCGTAAATTGTTTTAAGTTGGCATCCTTCATACAGGTCTAGCAAGTTTCTTGTTAACTTCAAGGAAATAAGCATTTTTTTTTTTTTTTTTTTTTTTTTTTTTTTTTTAGACGGGGAAATAAGCATTTTATGGCTCTTAATACACACTGCTCCAGGAAATTTCCACTTCCACCAGCATCATATAAGACTGAATGGGTCTCCCTGAAAATTTGAGCTGATTAAAAAGTATCTCACTGGCCGGGCGCGGTGGCTCACGCCTGTAATCCCAGCACTTTGGGAGGCCGAGGCGGGCGGATCACAAGGTCAGGAGATCGAGACCATGGCGAAACCCCGTCTCTACTAAAAATAGAAAAAATTAGCCGGGCGTGGTGGTGGGCGCCTGTAGTCCCAGCTACTCGGGAGGCTGAGGCAGGAGAATGGCGTGACCCCGGGAGGCGGAGCTTGCAGTGAGCCGAGATTGTGCCACTGCACTCCAGCCTGGGCGACAGAGCGAGACTCCGTCTCAAAAAAAAAAAAAAAAAAAAAGTATCTCACTGTAGATTTGAAGTGCACTTCTTTGACCACATATATTTATCAGCTGCTTGTATTTTTTTTCTTTGTGGACTGTATCTTTTGCTTATTTTCTATACTTTGACTTACCAAGTAGAAGTATTTTTCTCAGTATGTCATTTACCTCTTAATTTTGTTTATTACATTTTCTGATATATAGAATTAAAAAGCTTTCCATACTTGCAAATCTATTCTTGGTGGTTTCTTCAGTGGCACTTATGCTTAGTGAGTCTTATAATTCAAAGATCATGTAATATCTGTGTATATTTTCTTCTATTTATTTATATGTTCTACTTGTTTTATATCTCATGTTTAAGGTCTGAAGAAAGCTGAAAGATCAGTCTTATCCAAGCTCATGTGTAACAAGTATAGACTGAATAAAAGTCCAAGGTCATCTGCCTCCAAGTTCAGAGCTCTCTGCACAATTTTCATTTAGCACGTATCTTCAGGTACCCACCGTGTGGCAAATAAATGAGGCTTCAAGAGTAACATAAAACACAACCCTCATCTAAAGGAGTGAAATAATTGCATCTATAAAACAATCTGAGCCTGCCCCACCCCATCAGTGCAAGCCGAGTGAGTGACAAGCTACATGTAGAGAGAGAGAAGACCTCTGTACGCCAACAGTCAGAAGCTGTCACGGAAGGTAGATCTGAGTTCTGCAGATCCAGTCCTGGAGGAGTAGATTGAGTTCACTATATCCCAGCTGAGCATATCTCTTCAACTTTCACTGATGAAGACATT
>NC_037668.1:192296967-192305794 GCF_003255815.1 Theropithecus gelada | reverse complement strand
TTTTTTTTGAGAGGGAGTCTGGCTCTGTCGCCCGGGCTGGAGTGCAGTGGCCGGATCTCAGCTCACTGCAAGCTCCGCCTCCCGGGTTCACGCCATTCTCCTGCCTCAGCCTCCCGAGTAGCTGGGACTACAGGCACCCACCACCTCGCCCGGCTAGTTTTTTTTTTTTTGTATTTTTTTAGTAGAGACGGGGTTTCACCATGTTAGCCAGGATGGTCTCGATCTCCTAACCTCGTGATCCACCCGTCTCGGCCTCCCAAAGTGCTGGGATTACAGGCTTGAGCCACCGCGCCCGGCCAGGAAGGGATTATTTTAAGAAGGATATATATGTGTATATATATATGCATATATATACGTATATACACACATATATACACATGTATATATACACACATGTATATATACACACATATCGCAGCATATATATATGCTGAAATAAAAGTTATTAATAGTATTAGGTCCATTGGCCTTAAGAAACATTAAAACATTACAAACATTTTGGTACTACAGAAGAATGTAAGCAGGATACAATTCAGACACCATAAAAAGATTAATTTGATTGCATAAAAGTTAAAATTTTTTGTTCTTTCCAACATAAAAAGCATCATGAACTAAAAAATTGATGTCAAACTCAGAAAATCTATTTGGAACATACACGACAGAAAAATGCTAATTCCCATGAGCTCATCCAAGTTTAATCAGAAAAAAAAAACATGAAAAACACAGTGGAAAAATAAGCAAAGGGTATATAATAAGGAATGTGTAAAAAAAAAAAAAAAAAAAAAGATGGTCAAATGGAAAATAAACGTGAAAGGATGCTCAGCCTCACCTATAATTGAAGAAACGTATTTCAAAACAAAATACCACTTTTTTAGTCTTATCAGACTGGAAAAATACTATTTAAACTTTATTTGAAAAATATTCAAATTTATAGGAAATCACAGGAGTAAGACAAAACTTTTATGTACCCTTTGTCCAAATTCACCAATTGTTAACATTTTGCCTCATTTACCTTATCATTCTCTCCTTGCTCTGTAAATATTTTTGTCTGGGTAATTGGGGGGTATATTGCCAATAGCATATTCCTTTACTCCTGAATACTCCTATACTCCTTTTATATTCCTTTACTCCTTTACTTTCATATTCCTTTATTCCTGAACACTTACTATGATGGTTGCAAAGTGGTGATTTTTTTTTTTAAAAAAAACTCCAGTTTCTGTCTACATTCTGCTATAGGATAGAATTTTTCTTAACCCGTATTGATTGATTAGTACTGTGGACTTATGGGCTTATTCTATTCAGTAGATTATAGTCCTTTGTTGCTATTTATTATTTTGATGCATGGTAGGTTCTGGTTTATCCTTCTTGTGTTTCCTTTTGCAAAATTAAATACGTGTATGTTTTCCTATTTCCATTTCTTTTCTGCATGCTATATATTTTGTTGCACATTGCATTTTAATATTTTCTGGAATTCATTCCATATTAGTTGATTTAGATCGTCCTTGTTTTTCATAGCTGCATTGTATTCCTTGTACAATGGATGTACCACTGTTTGTTCAATCAGTCTCCACTGTTTGAGCATTTAGGCAGCTTTAAATATTTTGCCATCACAAATAATGCTGCAATGAATAACATTTTGTATGAATATATCAATATTGTTGGAAGTTTATCTTTAGAATAAATTCCTAGAAATAGGATTGCAGGGCCTAACTTTAACTTCATTTAAGTATCACCAATTTCCCTTCCATAGGGATTGAATCATTCTAACCAGTAGTATATGAGGCTAACTGTCCACAGCCTCACCAACAGATTGTATTGCCAGCCTTTGGAATTTTTGCTAATTTAACAGATGAGGAGGGAATTTCAGTATCATTTTAATTTATACTTCTCTTAAAATAAGTTGAACATCTTTTCTATTTTTAAGCACCATATGTATAATTCTTGTGAATTGTGTTTTAATCTATTTTGCCCATTTTGCTATTAGATTTTTGTTTTTTCTTCAATTTTTTAAAGTTCTCCATATATTAACAGTGATAGGCTTTTATCCATGATACATGTCACAAATATTTTTTCCAGTTTGCATTTGTCTTTCAAGTTTGCTTATTGTATTTTTGATCATGCACAACTTTTTGGTTTTTTTAATGTCAAATGTATCAGTCTTTTCTTTTATTGTATCTGGATTTTGAGGCAGAGTTTGAAAGGTGTCCCCAAACCCAGGTTACAGAGAAATTTACAAATATTTTTTCTAGTATGTAAATGGTCTTAGTTCATCTTTGTGTATGGTGTGAAATATGGACCTAAGTTTATCTTTTTCTGAATGGCCATCTAGTGTAAATACTGTTTATTTAAAAGCCTTTCTTTGCCCCAGTGATTTCAGATAGCATCCTTATTAAACACTAAATTTCTGTATGTAATTGGTTTTCGACCCTCTGTTCTAGGCCATATACCAGTATGATACTGTTTTCTATTTATTATGGCTTAATTACTAAAGTTTTATAATGAATTTTAATATGTATGCGGTAGGGCTAGTAACCCCCTCCCCACCATGTAACTCTTGTTTTTCAGTGTTTCCAACCTTTCTTGCTATTTATTTTTCCAGATGAACTTTAGTGTCGCCTTATCTAGTTCCGATAAAATAATTTATTGGTATATTTATTGGGATCATATTAATTTATAAGTAAACTTAAGAACAGTCATTTTATGATGTCGAGTTGTCCTATCAAATAACAAGATTTTATTTCTTCAATTGTATTTTTGTATCTCTTGGGAATGTTTTATAGTTTTATTCATCTAAGTTTTATACATTTCTTTTTTCTTTTTTTTTTTTTTTTTTTTGAGACGGAGTCTCGCTCTGTCGCCCAGGCTGGAGTGCAGTGGCCGGATCTCAGCTCACTGCAAGCTCCGCCTCCCGGGTCCACGCCATTCTCCTGCCTCAGCCTCCCGAGTAGCTGGGACTACAGGCGCCCGCCACCTCGCCCGGCTAGTTTTTTTGTATTTTTTAGTAGAGACGGGGTTTCACTGTGTTAGCCAGGCTGGTCTCGATCTCCTGACCTCGTGATCCGCCCGTCTCGGCCTCCCAAAGTGCTGGGATTACAGGCTTGAGCCACCGCGCCCGGCCCATTTCTTTTTTCTTTTCTTTTTTTTCTTTTTTTTTTTTTTTTAAGAAAGAGTCTGGCTGTGTCACCCAGTGGGGAGTGCAATGACACAACCTCCACTCACCACAACCTCCGTTCAAGCAATTCTCCCACCTCAGCTTCCCGAGAAGCTGAGGTTACAGGCATGCACCACCATGCCTGGCTAATTTTTGCATTTTTAGTAGAGACAGGGTTTCACCATGTTGACCAGCCTGGTCTCGAATGCCTGACCTCAAATGATCTGCCCTCTTTGGCCTCCCAAAGCACTGGGATTACAGGTGTGAGCCACCCCACCCAGCCTACATTTCCTTTTAAGTTTACTTCTTAGTATTTTTTGTTGCTATCAAAAATAGGTTTTTCTCCTCCATTATATCTTCTAACTGGTGATCATTAATGTGTATGAAAGCTGCCTCACTGAATTTTTTTATTCTTTGAGTTACTTTTACCATTGATTCTTTAGAGATTTTTTGGAATCCTATTATATCACTTGCATATTAGTTTTATTTCTTCCTTTCCAATTGTTAATGCTTCTAATTGTTTTCTTTTGTCTAGTTGCTTGATAACTCTAGTAAAATGTTAAATAGTAATGGAAATATTGTACATATTTCCTTTGTTGCTGACGTTAGTAGGAATGCCTCTGGTGTTTTCCCATTAAGTACTATATTGGCTTTAGGATTGAGGTGTAGATATTTTATCATGTTTAGAAAGTATTCGCTTGAACCCAGAAGCTGGAGATTGCATTGAGCCGAGATTGCGCCGCTGCACTCCAGCTTGGGCAACAGAGCGAGACTTTGCCTCCAAAAAAAAAAAGTATTCATGTCCAACAATTCCTATTCTCTTGAATACTTTTTATTAGGAGCAGTGTTGAATTGTGTCAAAGACTTTTTCAGTTTTTATGGAGATAATCCTATGAACTTTCTCCTTAAACCCATTAATGTAACTTACATTAATGGAATCCTACAAGTGAAACATCTTTGAATTATTAGCATACACCTCTTTATTATGGTGGTGTTAGAATCTACTCACTAATATTTAGTATTTTTACATCAATATTCATAAATGATATTAATCTTTAATTTCCTTGTACTGTCTTTGTCAAGTTAAGTATAAATGTTACACTTCATGAAAATGAGTTGGAAGTTTTCTTCATGTTCTGTGCTCTGAAACAATAAATATACTATGGAGACTATGGTCTGTAGAAGTTTGATAGAATTTCCCTCTGAAATCATCTAGGTTTAGTGCTTTTCTGTAAAGTAATTTATTGATAAGTTTTTCTATTTCTTCTATGAAATTTTCTTTCTGTTTTTTTTTTTTTTTTTTTTTTTTTTTTGAGACGGAGTCTCGCTCTGTCGCCCAGGCTGGAGTGCAGTGGCCGGATCTCAGCTCACTGCAAGCTCCGCCTCCCGGGTTCACGCCATTCTCCGGCCTCAGCCTCCCGAGTAGCTGGGACTACAGGCGCCCGCCACCTCGCCCGGCTAGTTTTTTGTATTTCTTAATAGAGACGGGGTTTCACCCTGTTAGCCAGGATGGTCTCGATCTCCTGACCTCGTGATCCGCCCGTCTCGGCCTCCCAAAGTGCTGGGATTACAGGCTTGAGCCACCGCGCCCGGCCTGAAATTTTCTTTCTTTACAGAGATCAGTTTGGGTAAACTGTATTTCCCTAGAAAATTACCAATTTCATCTAGGTTTTCAAATTTATCTGTATAGAGGTACACAAAGTAATCTCTTTAATTTTTAAATTTCTGTATCAGTGGTTATTTACCCTTAATACTTTGATTTTGTATGTGTGTTTTTAATGTTTCTTTCCTTGTACAAGTTAACTAGTAATCCGTTTTAACTTTTTTTCAAACAGAGGATTTTTTACTTATTAATTAGATCTACTACCTTTTTGCTTGATTGTATTTCATTCTGGTTTTACCTTTATTATCTTCTTTCTTGTACTTTATTTTCGCTTATTCTTTTTCTAGCTGTTTGAGTTGAGAATTAATTTATTTTCATTCTTTCATATTAACTACTGTAAGTATTTAAAGCTATTCTCAGATCACTGTTTTGAATATATTTAATTGATTCTGCTCTTTAGTGCTTCATTATCATTGTTTTATAGAAATTCTGTTTATATTTCTCTTTAACTCAAAAACTATTAATAAATTTTTCCAATTTCTAGATGGAAAGATTTTTTGTGTTTTTTAAATTTCATTTTTAATTGCTAGTTTTAGTGCACTTTGATAAGTGTAATAATTCTACTCTATGAAATTTGCTTTCTTGGTAACCTAATATATGATCAATTTTCCTATTTTATGTGTGCTTGAGAAAAATGTGTATTTTCTAGTTTCTATTCTCATAGTATTGGATGTGTATGCATAAGATCTACCTTATTGATTATGTTGCTTAGCTCTTCTGTATTCCTTTTTTGTCCTTGAACCTGTGTGTTAAAGTCTCTTATTACTAGTGTGTCTATTTCTCTTTATATCATCTATAGGTAGTTACTGTGTTGCCTTATGCATAATCATAACTTTATGTCTTGATTATAAATTGTGACTTTGAGCTTCGTAAAGTGTTCCCCTTGTCAGATTTAATTCATTTGTTGTCTAAGTTCTAGTTTGTGTGATAATCTGGATTTCAACTCATTTTCTTATTGTTTCCATTTGACTGGTATTTGTCCTTCCCATTACTTTTAGCCTGTTCAAATTACGATGTTTTAAGTATTTTTATTGAATTAGTGTGGAACTGAGTTTTGCTTTATGAGCGGATTTGAAATATTTTTCTTTAAATAGGCAGTTTAAACCCATTTGCATTGATTGCTCTGACTGATACATTTGTTTTCAACTCTGTCATATTTTTATCAATAATAGCTGATTCCGTTATATTTACTGTATTTCTTTTTCTATGTGGAATCTTTGCTTTTTATTTTAATTTCTTTTAGTATATAGGAAAGTTTGTATTTTTGTTGCACTGGTTACTTTTACAAACTAGAAAAAGAAGAGCAAATTAAATCCACAGTAGAAGGACGAAAATAATAAAAATTAGAATAAAAACCAAGAGCTCTTTAAAAAAAAATGATGAACCTGCATCTCCATACTGATCAAGAAAAGAAGGAAAGAAGATACAAGTTACCAGTAACAGGAATGAAAGAGAAGATATCACTACAAATCCTTTATACATAAGAAGGATGATAAGGAAATATTATGAACAACATTTTACCTATAAATTCACTGAGATGAAATAGGCAAATTCTCTGAAGAAAATACGAATTACAAAAACTAACTTAAGAAGAAACAGAAAAACAGAATAACCCTATATCTATGAAATAAATTGAATTAATAATTTAAAAACCTTCTCACAAAGAAAATGCCAGTCCCAGATGGTGAATTTATCAAACATGTAAAGAAGAAATAACACTAATCCTATGCAAAGTCTTTCAGAAAAGGAGAATGAAGTTACCAACTCATTTTATAAGGCCAGAATTGCCCTGATTGAAACCACAGACACTAAAAGAAAACTACAGATCAGTATCTCTCATGATCTTAGATACAAAAATTCTTAACAAACTATTAGTAAATTAGTTCCAGTAAAGTATAAAAGGGGAAATTCTATGACTTAAATGGGGTTTATATTATTAATTAATGTTGATAGAATCATTATTTTATAGTCACATTTAATTTTTCATTGAAAATAATCTAACTTCTTTAGATGCCTCATAACAGACTTGTCTCTTCATTTCTTCCCACTGTTTTCAAATACAAATCCACTTTCCAAAAATAAAGATTTGCCATCACTGAGGAGCTCCAAAACAATATGCTAAAGGCTTTGGACCCCACATTAAGAATTCTCTGCTTCAGAACGTTTTTGGGTTATGGTAATGTTCTGTATCTTGATTGTGGTCTTGTTTACATGAGTATATAATTTATCAGAACTCATCGAGCTGTACACTTAAAGTTTTTTATTTTTTAATGTCCTGCTCTAAGTTGTGTTTTAGACCTCAGGTATTCACAAATATCTGAAGAATATTCTTGACAGTAGAGAAAGTTCTGAAATCCCTTTTAGTTCTAATCCTGCCTCTGAAGTGAACCTGATCCATACCATATTGAAATTCCAGTGAGGAAATCTTACCCTTGTTTATTGGACTAGCATGGCTCCATGTAGGTGCAAAAAAAGTAATTTGGAGCTTAACATTTGTGACTCATTGAAATTATTTTTGAACTTAATCAAATCTGTATTTAATTTTCTCCTACTTCATTAGACCTAGCTTAATTCATACAGTGTTACTCTGCTCATAATACATTTTTAAATTGTCTTTGAACTCAACAACTAAGTTCACCAGATGTTTGTTAGAACAATTCCAGATGACTTTGCTTATTCATTCATGCTTGTTTTCAGCTGTATTCATTCTTCAAATAGCATCTACATTCATCTGAAGAAACTAAAAGTAAGCTGATTACCATAATAGTGTGGGGCTTACAGTTCAGATCTCCTCTAAACTCTTACTTAAGAGTAGATACTGTGAAGCATTATTTTCTTAACTTGGTTATTTGATTCAAGGATAGACTTTAGTGCTAGATCATTAATATCCTTTTACTGGTTGTGGGAAAAAGAGAGGTGACATTTTAGTCAGGCATGTCTATCAAAAGTATTATTTTTACTCTCTGCTCTTAGTGCCAAATATTTTCTCACACAAATTTTCAAATCTGCCTGTCATCTTGCGTTTCCATTAAATGAGTTAACACCGGCCGGGCGCGGTGGCTCACGCCTGTAATCCCAGCACTTTGGGAGGCTGAGACAGGCGGATCACGAGGTCAGGTGATCCAGACCATCCTGGCTAACACGGGGAAACCCCGTCTCTACTAAAAAATACAAAAAAACTAGCCAGGCGTGGTGGCGGACGCCTGTAGTCCCAGCTACTCGGGAGGCTGAGGCAGGAGAACGGCATGAACCCGGGAGGCGGAGCTTGCAGTGAGCCGAGATGGCGCCACTGCACTCCAGCCTGGGAGACAGAGGGAGACTCCCTCTCAAAAAAAAAAAAAAAAAAAAATGAGTTAACACCTTAGTAGATTATTCATAAACTTCAAACTTGGTGATCATTGATATTTTTATAACATTTGGTTTATACTCTGATGAAATATAAAAAGAAATGTTTAGGCACTTCACAAAGATATACAATACCATACTTAAGTGAAGAAATCAGAGAGAAAAGGAAGAGGAAAGCAAGATGCAGCCATGACTAAAGTTTTGCATGCTGTGAAGACCAACACACACTTACTAGAGCTAGGCGCCAAATTTAGCCCTGGAGTTTGTAGTCCCTCAACACAAAGTTAACAGATAAAATACAGGGCACCCAATTAAATTTAAATTCCAGATAAACAAGTAATTTATAGTATAAGTATGTCTTCTATTTTTGTTTGCCAAACTAAGCAGCCCTACCACAGATAAAAAAATGCAACTATTCTAATTACTAAATTACGTAAGCAACCTCAGCTAAAATTTAAAGGTTAACTATTTAATTTCCTGAACCTCAGAAAGTCACTCAGATCATTTGAAGACTTAAGCCATAAAAATTGAAGTGCTTATTATTATTTCTGCTATAAATATAACGGGCCTTACGGCCCTTTATTGTTTTATTTTAAGATTTGCATTTTTTTTCCTAATGCACTCGAGATTTTTTTTTTTTTTTTTTTTTTTTTTTTTTTTTTTTTTTT